>NC_142807.1:64861078-65052157 GCF_049724085.1 Artemia sp. Qi Xiang Cuo | reverse complement strand
TAACCCTTGCCCTGAGGGCTGTTTGGGGAGGGGGTTGTTATCCTCAAAGACCTAATTTTCAGAACTTTCAACTTCGTTGAACAAAATGGCTATCTCAAAGTTTTGGTTGGATGTGTTTGGGAAAAGGTGGGTGTGAGAGGGGGGTTAGTTGCCCTCCAATCACTTTCGACTATTAAAAAGGGCTCTTGCTGTTTGAATTTCCAATCGAATGAGCTCTTTTTGAAGTTTTTACGACAACGCTTTCTATAAAAATCTTATATGCCCCCAGGGCATAACTTATAACCCTTGCCCTGAGGGTTGTGGGGGAGTGTCCTCCTCAAAAATATAGTTTCTATCTGGAAATCAACTATGCTGAACAAAATGGCTATCTCAAAATTTTGATTGGAAGTGTTTGGGGAAATGGTGGGCGTAAAAGTTGCCTTCCAATCACTTTCGACTATTAAAAAGGGCATAAGCCACTTCAATTTCCGATCGAATGAGTCCTTTTCGAAGTTTTTACGAGAACTCCTTCGATATGAGGTGCCCCGGTCTATAAAAAAATAAATAAATAATGCATTGTGCCAACATCGTTCTTTACTTAGGCAGCGCTATTCCGCTGCCTATGATTAATAAATAAATAAATAATCGTATTAGGATTATGGAGGCTATGACTTTCCATGCTTTCTTTACACAGTGAGATTTCCAGCTCAACTGATGATCAAAATGATCCTCAGGCATTTTTTACTTTGGTGATTATGAGGTGACCATACATTTTTAGAGTAACAGGAACTTCCCATTTCCTCCTACTTGTGAGTGCAACAACCTCACTCTTTTCAGGAGCAAATCTTAGTTTATGCTTTTGTGACCAGACCTGAATATTTTTCAGCATCCAGCATTGTCCCAGTTAAGGAGGGTCTTCAGACATTTACCATTTTGGGAAGATGCTGGATTATCAAGCATCAAGCAATCAATTAATTCAACCAGTAAATTCACAACAAAAACTTCAACATAGAATGTTGAGGCTCTATGGCCAGGAAAAAAATAGAGGAAAGACAGAAATTAGACAAATACTAAAAAAAGGAAGAAAAGTATTTTCAATATAATGCATTTCAACCTTTCAAAGACTCAACACGCACACACACACGCACAAACACACACACACATATACAGACACACACACACAGACACAGACACACACACACACACACACACACACACACACACACACACACACACACACTACATACATACATACACACACACACACACACACACACACACACACACAGACACACACACACACAGACACACACACACAGACGCACACAAACACAGACAAAGACACACACACACACACAGGCACACACACACACAGACACACACACACACGCACACACACACACACAGACACACACACAGACACACACACACACTACTACACACACCACTACACATACTACACATAGTATGTGTAGGAAAAATGTGTTTTAGCTTCCTCAAAATTCCAAGACTCCTTGAGATCATCATATTAATTAGTCCAATATGATGCTTGAATGAATGGTTTTCATCGAGGAGAATACCGAGAAAACGGACATAGCGATTCTTAGGTCTACTGAGAGAGCCCCTTGAAAGCTGGATATTAGTTAACTCAGGGCACGCATGAGAAATACGGGAAAAAAAATGACATCAATATTTAGGGCATGGAAATTTGCAACAAACCAAATAACGACTCTCTCAAAAAGCTCAACTAATTTGGGAAGAATCTCAGACTCAGTTCCTACTACAGTACCAACGGTACTGTCATCAGCAAAAGCAACGAGAGTGTCCACATCCTGCGAGAGTGATGGATTTTCTTTAGCATTGAAAGATTCACGATGACATAGGGACAGCAAATTGTAGGTTTTTGTTTCTTAACCGCAACTATTAGGTCATTAACATAAATCAAAAACAGAAACGGTTAAAGAACAGAGCCTTGAGGAACACAAAACTCGACTTCAGACGAAAAGCGGGAAAGGGAATCTATGGAGATAGTTCTACCTGACAAATAGGAATCAAACCAAGCATGAGCCTGTCCTCTTACACCATTGTGTGATAGCTTATACAGCAGACTCTCGTGAATTAAAGAATCAAAAGCCTTACGGCCATCCAGGAATATAGCATAAACCAGAGTCAAGCGCGGTGTGGAGAAAGTTCAAAAGAGTTACACATGCCTGCTCCATAGAATGTTTAGCTTGGGAGCCAAACTGAAAATCATGAAAAATTCTTTTAGCCTCTAGAAAAGCAAGTAGACAGGAAAGCATGGTCTTTTCAAAAATTTTGCTAAAAACAGACAGCAAAGATATAGGTCGATAATTGGCTGGATCATTTCGTCATATAAAACAATTACTTTAGCTCGCTTAAGAGAACTGGGGAAAATCCAATTTTCAAAAGAAAGATTTATAAGCTTCGTCAATAGAAAAATAATTGAAGGAAGAATGAACTTAACTACCATAAGCTGCGTTTTCAGACACCGTGGGTCTCAACACGGGGTGGACACGTGTAGTGCAACAAGCGTTTTTAAAATGTGGGTTCTACTCCCAACGAACAGGGTTGAAACCGGCTTTGCTGAAAACGCTTTATAGCAGGACTGAAGGCAAGAATTCAAAATTTGTAATAGGGAATTTTAAACGTACATAGACTCCAGTAACTTGAGGTTTAAGAAAAAAAAAGATCGAAAAGAATAAAGATATTTATTCGTTAGTTATGCTTCAGATTTTCACTTTTTTCCATAAAGATAATTCTAGTTTTATAAGCTGTTCCTATTATTGCATTTCAACCATATCTTAAAGGGATTCATAAATTGATCATATTGTGAAAGATTGAATTTATGGTGTTTTCAGCACAATGACAAAGGCCATGAAAAAATTGATCAACAGATTCTAATGAACAAAATTCATTAACTGCAAACTCGGGTTTGTAGTTCATTTTTAAATTCTAGCGCCAATTACTGTGAAACCCGTGTTTGAACTTGGTACTAAAGCAGGTTCCAGAAACCGGGGTTTGAAGACGATAGAAAACACGTTGGCTTAAAACAGTTGAGAACAGATTGGTGTAGAACCAAGACTTCTGAAAACGACTGGTGCAGAGTTGGGTTTTAACCCGTGTTGGAACCTGGTGCCTGAAAACGCAGCAATAGTTGGAATCCAGTCAGGGCCAGACGAAGAAGAACCTTTCAAGCTATTTGCAATCCTGGCTACTTCAACATCAGAAACAGGATATAAAACCATCGATTTGAGACTAGGCAGACCAAGATAGGATTTATAATCTGGTTGTGACTGTGAAGACCTGACTGAAGAAGCAGTGGTTTTCCCAATATGGGCAAAATATGATGTAAATGCTTTTTGAACAGATGGAACACCCTCAACAACCACATCACCAACTAAAAGATTTGGAGGGATAGAAGGAGCCGGAGGAGAACGTTTGAGGACGGAATTGATCACTTGCCAAGTTTTTCGGATATCCTTCGCACAATCCGAGAATTTTTGTAATAATAAAGGAATGGATTCTTTTATTATGAGTTCAGACAGGGCATTGTCAAATGCCCCTTTTGTGTCTAGAAATATGCCTTAAATATGCTCCTTATTTCCAAGAGCTTGTTCTATATACCATGCTGAATACCGTGCAACTGTTGGACACGTGCAACTGGATGTAGCATCCAGTTTTAAAACCCATTCGTTTTAGTAATCAAATTTCGAGATTCTAAATACTTGGTCCTTGGACTACTAATCAGGTATCAACTTATTAATCACTCCGTCACTAGTTGAAAAGATGCTAGCACAATCAGTCAGTAAGATCAAGGGTTTGGACAATCATTTTTAGAATAACACTTTCGACTGTTGGCCTAGATTTGCTTTCCAAATCTATTGGAGCCATTGTTCTCTCTTAGAATATCAGATGGTTAGCTAAGTCTGTGTTGCTAGACAGCTCCGGATATAAAGGCCATATGGCTCCAATGTTCTATTATTATTCATTTTATTTTCTTGCCAGAGGCACTTCATATGGAAGGGGTGGTCCTATAAACTTCGGAGGGGGTTCGTTCGATTGGAAATCGGAAGTTACAGTGTCCTTTTTAAGAGTCAAAACTGATCGGAGGGTAGCTAGCTCCCCCCAAGCCCTTTTTCCCCAAAACCATCCAATAAACATTTTAAAATAGCTGTTTTGTTGAAGATAGTTCAGACATCAAATAAAAAAACTCCGGGGTCAACACAAACCGCCAGAGCCCGGGAGCAAGTGTTAAGTTATGCCCCGGGTGCATATAAGGTTTTTTATGTAAGGGGTGGTCGTATAAACTTCAGAGGTGGTTCATTTGATTGGAAATTGAACATTCTAGTTACCTTTTTATGAGTCAAAAGTGATGAGAGGGCATCTACCCCCCTTCCCCCCCCCCCACACCCTCTTTTCCCCAAATGCAACCGATAAAAATTTTAAGATAGCCAGTTTGTTTGAAATAGTCAGACAATCAGATAATAAAAACTTCGTGATCAACACACCCCCCCCCCTCCCAGGGCAAGGGGAAGGGTTGTAACTTATGCCCTGGGGGCATATAAGGTTTTCATGGAAGAAATGGTCATATGAACCTCAGAGGGGATTCAAATGATTAGAAATTGAAAGTTATAATTCCCTTTTTAAGAGTCAAAAGTGATCCAATGGCAACTAACCCCCTCTACCCCCCCCCCCCCCAAAGCTCTTTCCCCAAATGTGTCCGATCGAATTTTTTATATAGCCATTTTGTTCAAAATAAACCAAAGATCATATAAAAAATACTCAAGGGATAACACAGCCCTCTAGAACTTGGGGGCAAGCGTCTTAAATGATGCCCAGGGTATATAAGGTTTTTTATGGAAAGGATGATCGTATAAACATTAGAGGCGGCTCATTTGATTTTAAATTGGAATTTCTAGTGCCCTTTTTAAGAGTCAAAAGTGATCGGAGAGTAACTAGCCCCCCACGCTCCCTAATGTGATTTTTCCCCGAATGTATCCGATCAAAATATTGAGATAGCTTTTTTGTTCAAAATAGTTTAAAGATCCAATAACAAGAACTCAGGGGTTGACACAGCCCCGAGGGGAAGTGTTGTAAGTTATGCCTCGGGGGCAGATAAGGTTTTATGTAAAGAGTGGTCGTATAAACATCAGAGCTGGCTCATTTGGTCGGAAATTGAAAGTTCTAGTTTCCTTTTTAAGAGTCATCAAAAGTGAAAGGAGGGCATCTACCCCTCCCTCCCCCCCCCTCACACACACCCTCTTTTCCCAAACTCATTCAATAAAATTTTGAGATAGCCATTTTGTTTGAAATAGTCCAACGATCAGATAATAAAAACTCCGGGATCAACATACCCCCCCCCCGAGGCCGGGGGAAGGGTTTTAACTTATGCTTGGGGGTATATAAAGTTTTATGGAAAAGGTAAACTTCGGAGGGGCTCAAATGACTAGAAATTGAAAGTTTTAGTTTATTTTTTGAGAGTCAAAATTTATCTGAGGGCAGCTAGCCCCCCCCCCCCCCAACAACAACAACCATCTTTTCTCCATATATGTCCGTTTGAATTTTTGAGATTTTCGTCTTTTCCGAAATAGACAAAAAGATCATATAATAAAAATTCCGGTGTTTACTCAACCCCCCAGAACCCGCAGGCAAGTGTTGTAAATTATAGCCCCGTGGTATATAAGGTTGACACTTTCTTCAATGACGGATAAAAAAGCCAATTTTATTGGTGTCCAAAAACTTGATTAAAAATAATAATAAAAAATTATCTTTATGGCAAACGAGCTGATTGCTTCTGGAAGAAACTCTGAACAAATGTCAAGCCGCTTTGTTCCCAAGGTCCATTAGATTATTGTGGGAAATTTTTGTAATAGTATCTCTGACACTGTCACACTTCACAACAATAATTTTCATACTTCCTTATATTGGGTAGGTCCTAATGCAAAGGTAGATATGGTCGCGGATGCCGTCCACGTCGTTGGATTATTCTACGGTCTATAACAAGACACTTGAGTGATGAAGTTCGGCCTTGTCCGACCCTTGTTAATATCCAGCTATTTGGTGCAAGAACTGAGATTTCAGGCACTCTAAATTAGGTTATAAGACTCATTACCATGGGTGTACGGAAGGGGGCAGAGGGGGAAGCTGCCTACCATGGGTGTACGGAAGGGGGGCAGAGGGAGCAGCTGCCCCCCCTAGAAATCCAAATTTACATTAGATATTGCGGAAAAAGCAGATGGTAGAAAAAGCAGTTGAAAAAGGTTGATGGCTAAAAAGCAGTTGATAAAAGGTAGATGGTTGAAAAAGCTGGAAATAAACCGCTTTAATGACAATAAAAATCAAACAAGAAGCAATTACCCATAATATCTTGGAAAGATATAATTATAATCCAAGAAGATTAATTAATGCTGAATCTTATTGATGATTTATGATTTTTGGTGATAACTTATTAATAAAGATTTCATAGGTATGATAGAACTTGCTGGCAATGTAAGGTTTTGTAAACTGCCAATATAACATCAGCTCACCACCCTTCATCAAAGAATTGGCTACCCCCCCCCCTAGAGAATAAGCTACGTACGTCCATGCTCATTACAGCTTTGAACTCTTGTGTCATATCAATAAGACGCATTAATTTATAATGGAATATTCACAGTATCATGTATTTTCGTAAGCTCCTTGCACCTTTTCTACCATTCCACGAGAAAAGGTATTTAAAGCAACCAAAACCGGTTGTTTATACCTGATTCTCTATTACTACCGTTAACACCATTCTTGTTAGATATGCGGTGGCCTGATGGTTGTTGGTCGTTAGATGTGTGTTAGACCTTTCTTGCACACAAGATAAGAGTTATTAATAATGAAATAAACTTACAATGAATATACTAATCTTTACAAAGGCTCCTTAGCCTGTAAAAGAGGGGGAAAACATACGAGCCGTTCAGCCATGAATTCAGAGAAAGAAAAAAAGGATTATAAAATTTTAACATCACCAAACAAAAAAAAATGAAATTGAAAAAAAGAGAGAAAAAATTGATTCAATAAATTACTCCAATCAATCCTACACAAAAAAAGAAAAAAAGTCGAAGTAAAAAAATGTTTAACTGTTTTTTTTAACAAGTTATAATTGTGGCACCTCTACACTGGCGGATCCAGGGGCCGGGGGGCCCTGGGCCCCTCCCAGTATTTTTCTGGTGCCCTCTTTCTTTTTTTCACTCTTTTTTTTTAGAATGAATTCGTCAATCTTATCAATTATTGGCACCTTTGTCACATTTGGCCCCCCAAGATTTTGCTCATTGGCACCCATGTCGCAATCCTCCCCCCTAAGACTTTGCTCTAGATCCACCCCTACACCTCCAAGCTGATTCAGAATTCATTTTCCATACGATTTGATTCGCCGTTACCGTAGTCAAGCCTGACCTTATATCAAACAGTTCGTGGTAACGAACTGTAAGTAAGGAGCGACCCGGCTCAATGGTAACCGAAACTCTAAAAAACGGGATTTTGATACCAATAGATACATCAAAATAAACAGATTTTAATTCTGATTTCAAATATATAAGTTTCATTAAGTTTAATTTTACCCATCAAAAGTAACGAGACTGAGAAAATTTGGCTTATTTTCAAAAAAAGGGAGAAAGACTCCCTTAAAAGCCAAAGAACCTTAATGAAAATCACTCAATCATATTCAGCGTATCAAAGAACCCTGCTGTAGAGGTATCAAGCTCATATCAGAAAAATTTGGAATCTTGTAATTTTTTGCCAGGAGAAGATCACGGATGCGTGTTTATTTCTTTCTTTGTTTGTTTTTGTTTATTTTTTTCCCAGGGGTGATCGTATCGACCCAGTGGTCCTAGAAGATCGTAGGAGGGCTCATTCGAATGGAAATTAAAAGCTCTAGTTCTCTTTATAAATAACAAAAAAAAATGGAGGGCAACTAGGCCCCCTCCCACGCTTATTTTTTTCCCAAAGTCACCCGATCAAAATTTTGAGATAGCCATTTTGTTCAGCATGGTCGAAAATATGATAAAAATGTCTTTTAGGATGACTTGATCCCCCAAAGTCCCCAGGGGGAGGGCTGAAAGTTATGAACTTTACTCAATGTTAACATATAGTATTGGTTATTGGGAAGTATACAGACTTTTTAAGAGGAGATTTTTTCTGGTAGGTGGGGGAAGGAGAGGGTCGGGGGCTATATGGAAGGATCTTTCCATGAAGGAAGTTTTCATGGGGGAAGGGACATTGCTATGAAGGGGGCGCCGGATTTCCTAGCATTATTAAAGAAAAAGATCAGGAATTAAATAAAAAAAAAACAAGTTTTTCAACTGATCAACTGATTGTGATTAAGAGGTCATTTTTAAAGAACTGGAAAAAAAATTCGAACTATAGTTTAAAGAGCAGGGTATTGACTAGGGGGCGAACCCCCTAATATACGTGTTAAAAATTTATGAATATAGAAGTTCGTTACGTAAGTTAATTCTAAGTTACGTATATTTATTACTAATAAAAACGTTCGTAAATAAAATTAAACAAGTTTCGAGAAAGCCATTTAACCAAATATAATATGCAAATTTTATTTTAATTATTCATGTACGGTGAGCCAAAATCAAAACCTGCATTAATTCAAAAATGTTCGAAAATTAAATAAAAAAAACAAGTTTTTTTAACTGAAAGTAAGGAACGACGTTAAAACTTAAAACGAACAGAAATTATTCCGTATATGAAGGGGCTGTCCCCTCCTCAACGCCTCGCTCTTTACGCTAAAGTTTGACTTTCTCACAACTCTATTTTTTTAAACAATAAAAAAACTTTAGCGTAAAGAGCGAGGCGTTGAGAAGGGGACAACCCCCTTCATATACAGAATAATTTCTGTTCGTTTTAAGTTTTAACGTCGTTCCTTACTTTCAGTTTAAAAAAAAACTTGTTTTTTTTATTTAATAGCGAGTAGAAGGGATCTTAATAGGATTTGTATTACGAAGATGGTGTTGCAATGCCTTTTCTACTATATTATCTGATATGTATTCAGGCAAAAAATCTGCTAAATTGAGATTAGATAGAATCCTCATAATGTCTTTGATAATATTTTTAGACTAAGATATTAATTTTTCTACAAAAAAAAATATATATATAATTCCAAGTAATTATGACAGCTATATTTTGCATCACAAATAAAATATAACATAATGAGAATAAAAATTCACCCTGCCAATATGTCACAATCATCTGGTAAAAGACAGTAAAAAACGTATTGACTTGGCCTGATATCTCAAAACCTTTTGTTCCAACGTGCTGTGATTTGTAAAATTCAATTCAATCAGCGCGTTTATTTTGCGGGAAAAAACGCGCAAATATACTTGGAAAATCGTAGGTGTGATCATATGAAAAATCGCAACTGTCTTTGCCTTGTGTAAAAGAAGATGAAATCAGTCCATTTGCTGCAATTGAACTTCTATTATTGCTACGCGTTTGAAAATTTTAAACACGTGCGGATTTGCGTTGCTCCGCAAATATATTGGAAAAAGTTGTTCACGATCCGTAAAGTCGTTGCAGTGTTCCATAAAAGACCGTATATTGGAACCAACGGCCATGTGGATTGGATATTAAATTTCCAAATGAAATGCTACCGGCTCTTTTTCACGGTAATTCAATTGGACTCAGGGCCAATTAACAAACAAGAGCCTGTGAAGAATATTTCTGAATGATGATAACAGTCAATTTTCAATGCAATTGGGAAAAATAGCAAGATAACAAAGGAAAAATCTAAAAAGTTTCGAATAAAAAGAATAAACGTATGAGTAATCAAGGTAATAGGAGTTTGAATTATTTTCACTATTTTTCAGAAATGCTTAGATTTACTTTTCAAAAAACACATGGAGGATCCACTCCTACCTTTCCTCCGACATTGATTAATAAAAGGAGTTGATCCATACAAAGGTATAAATATCTCTGTGTACGCATTTGTGCATTATGTTTGTTAAATAATCGCTCCTTTTTAGGATCAGTTTTGTTTTGAACAATTACCCCAAATATAAATTTCCTTTGTATCTTATATTTATAGTGAACTTGTTTTATTCTAGATGGACAACTGTTGATGAACCCGAGAACCTTAGAACTGGACTGTGCTGGTCAAAATCAAGGAGACATTGACAAAGAATCCAGTGCAAAGATATCCAGTACTCAGTACTTCAAATCCATATCCCAAATCCCAACATCAGAACAAGCTTTCCCACAAGTGTCTTCCCATTATAATCCAATCGGTAACAGCACAAGCGATCATTTTACCCCAGCTATGAGTGAAAATTCGTTACTGACGCTGGAGCAGCTTTTGTCTGACCACTCACCATCTAGACAAGAAGTTCACTTGCAAAGAAGCTCATCTAATTCAGCATCAACATATTCATTGGCGTGTGATCTCAAGACGAATTTAGTGTCATCAAATGCAACATCTAATGGCTCAGATGTGAATCCAGTTTCACCGTCTTTGAGTGAGATATTGAATCAGAATTCGGTTGATAAATATCTACATGATACTCAAAGCTTCAATCATTTTCCTGGTCCAAAATCTCCCACCATAGCAGAGCTATTGAGCAGAGCTTGTAGTCCTTCAGCAAATGGGTTTGATGGACAAAGTACTGGAGTTTCTTTCAGCAATGGGCATTGTCCATCAGAAAAACCTGGTGGCAAAGCACTTAGTCTGCCACATACAAATCCAGCTTGTACAGCCACTACTGCTAGTAATGGTTACCATGAAGAAAACGATCAGGAATATGAGGGACATAAGGTAGATTCACCTGATTCATTTTTGGATAAACAAAATGACTCCCCGCCTCCTTTCTCTTGTAGAGATAGCTCCCCAGGCTTTGAAGAACTGATTGAAAAAACTTCACCAAGAATAAGGGATGATCCGCATCTAATGGAAGATGATGCAAGAGATGAACCAATTAAACAAGATCCAATAGATATTACGGAATATGTTGAGGTGTTAACAACTTACAAATGTAAATTTTGTCAGTTCAATTGCTCTGATACAGCCATCATGTTGTCCCACATTCAGGCAGCTCATAATTCTGAAATGAAGAAATCTGTCCAAAATGACAAACCACTTCCTCAAGAACAACCTCCATCTGACAATAGCAGCAAAAGTCGTTTGAAAGACGAGCAAGCTCTCTCTCAATCAAATAAAAATAAAATTGTTAAGAAGAAAAGCAGTTCTGAATCTAGACAAGGCTCTAATCACTCATCCCAAGAAGTTAATGAGGCAGCTACAGAACCACCACAGCAAACCCCAGCTTTGAAATCCCCTCCTCCAAATTTATCAAAAAAAGTTGTAAAGAAGCGGAAAACAACCAAAGTCAAGCCTATCTTGCCGAAACCAGGGTCTCAGGCTGGACCACCAAGTATTTTAAACCAAATTGGTCCACCAAGTGTCCTCGGACCACCGCCAAGTGTTTTCCCTCCGTCAAGTGTTCATACTCCCTCCAATATGACAGTTAAAGTTGAATATGAACCCCCTCCTCCAGCCAATGAGGAGCCGTCAAAAGAATCTCAAGTTTTTATTTGTGGTGTTTGTAGAGCGTTCTTCCTTGCAGAAGAAGACTGTGAAGACCACGTAAACTCAGTGCATAAATCTGGACCTATTCAAAAGCAGACTGAAGACGTGATTTTTTTTGGGTACGTTACTTTTCTTTGCAATTTATGTTATTTGTAATTGAATCAGTAGCAACTGTAGGGCAAAACAATGTCAGTAAATCCAAACTTTCTGGAAAAAAATAATAAAATAGTTAAGTTTTAAACAACAAATATAACACAGAGTATTCTTAGTATACCTACATTCAGCAAAGGATACCCCTCCCCTTAGAGCTCAGAACCGTGTGTACCTATGACCCTAAGTTTTGATAGTCTTTGTTCCTCAATACTTATCGGTGAGACACTTTGTTGGCAGTAGTGTTAGCAAAGTGTTTAACACTTTTTTAGCAGTATTAATGGCGTTAGTAATAGACATCTTTGGTGTTCAACAATGGTTTCTGATTTTCAGTTTAAACAGGTCAATGCTTTATCGTCTTCCTTTTATGTTGGCAAAATTCTACTGTGTGGGGGGGGGGGGCCCAAGGACCCTTCTTAGGTTGAGAGGAGACCCATGACAACTAGAGTTACCATTACTTACTTATATTTACAGATTTGTTTGTATTTTTAGAATCTGCTAGAAGCTTAAGGTGGCCACTGCTCTGAATTGTAAATCTGCATAATCAGGATAATTGCCCAATTGTGGGCTCTTCAGCAATAATAAATACATAAAATCTTGTAAATATCTTATTTTACAAACATGTATTCACAGAGGGGGGTTGAGCAGGGATTCCCTGTAAGATTAACCCAAAGAAAGCCTGACAGTCGCAAGCTCTTCAAGTGCTTTCAGACACTTAAAGTCTTTTGAAAGTATATTCCAGCATACCTGCAAAAGGGGGAGCTTCCTTAAGGTCATTTCAACCACTCCCCCACTAAGAGAATTGTGTTTTATTGTGTCTTTGGTTACACCCCATAAACAATTTCCTGGGACCCTCCCAGCCTTGATCTACTGTGGATTGAGAGGAGTTAAAACACGTGATTAAAACATTTTTTAATCTACTTTTTTCGCAATCGCTCCAGGAAGGGTATCATCAGTGGCGTCGTTCCGGGGGAGGAGGATGCAACTACCCCCAATAATTTCGGGAGAAAATTATTACATAGCCCATGCCCCTTGACTCTCCGGATGTAGACCCCTCCCCCCAGTAAAAACGTTGGAACTACGCCACTCGGTATCATTTTGACTAAATGTCAAAATGATAAAGTCAAAAAGACTAGATTTTCTTTTAATTGACTAGATTTTCTATTGCAGTTTCGCATCAACTTCAAAATCGGGAATGAGAATGTTTCTAATACTCATTGCTTTTGTAGGCTGAAGGAATTTTTAGTGGTTGAGGCAGTTTTTTGAGCAGTATTGAAAACAGTTTTCACGCAGGAATTGTGATGAGGTGGAAAATTGTAATTTTATTTTGAATTCAGATTAACAGTTAAATGAAAATCACTTACCGTATTTTTTGACCAAAATAAATTCAATTTTGGACTCATATACCAAAATATTCAAACTCCGTGCCGTTATATAAAGAAGAAATGATCAAAAATAGGGTTTTTTTTTAAGGCTAAACGAAAATACTACAAAAAACACACAAGCGTATCTTTTGTAAGGACAACCGCCTCTCTTCTTCAGGGAGAACAAAACAATATTTTCAAGGAAAATGCCAAAAAAGACAAAGAAAAAAGTAGAAAGGACCCTAGTACTCGTGACGGGAGTCCATATATGGGCATAGACTCCCTAGGGAGATGGTTTTCTCACTGAGAATAAAAAAAACAGGATTTTTCTCACTTGAAAAACAGGATTGTTCTCACTTTTATGGATGTTTCTTGGACGGTTATGTGTGTTGGTCAATTTATTTGATGTTTTTCATGGATGTCAACATCAATTTAATGATGTTTTATGGTTTTTGTCAGTGAGAATGAAAAAACAGGATTTTTCTCACTTTTATGGATGTTTTTTGGATGTTCTCACTTTGATGGACGTTTCTTGAATGTTCTCAGTTTGATGGATGTTTCTTGGATGTTCTCACTTTGATGGATGTTTCTTGGATGTTCTCACTTTGATGGATGTTTCTTGGATGTTCTCTCTGATGGATGTTTCTTGGATTTTCTCACTTTGATGTATGTTTCTTGCATGTTCTTACTTAAATGGATGTTTCTTGGGTGTTCTTACTTTGATGGATGTTTCTTGGATGTTCTCACTTTGATGGATGTTTCTTGGATGTTCTCACTTTGATGTATGTTTCTTGGATGTTATCACTTTTATGGATGTTTCTTGGATGTTCTCACTTTGATGGATTTTTCTTGGATGTTCTCACTTTGATGGATGTTTCTTGGATGTTCTCACTTTGATGGATATTTCTTGGATGTTCTCACTTTGATGGATGTTTTCTTGGATGTTCTCACTTTGATGGATGTTTCTTGGATGGTTATGAGTAACACATGAGACATGACACGTGACACATGACACAACACATGAGACATGACACGACACATGACGAATGACACATGACATAAGAATGACGTAATCAACTAGGACAAATGGATTTTCTGAGAAATTGATTACATAATCGGTAGAACCCTATCAGGAGGTCGTGACGGGGGTCCATATATGGACATATAATGACTTACTCGACTAGGACAAATGGATTTCTGAGAAATTGATTACATAATCAGTAGAACCCTATCAGAAGGTCATGACGGGAGTCCATATATGGACATAGAATGACCTAATCGACTAGGACAGTTGGATATCTGAGAAATTGGTTACATAATCGGTAGAACCCTATCAGGAGGTCATGACGGGAGTCCATATATGGGCATTGAATGACGTAATCGACTAGGACAGTTGGAATATTTCAGTACTGTTTTGTCGTGGTTTACCTTGTCACAGTTACATTTTCTTGATTTTTCAAAGTTCATTTTGAATTTCTTTCGTTGAAATGCATGAGTTGGAATATTTCAGTAGTGTTTTGTCGTGGTTTACCTTGTCACAGTTACATTGTCTTTATTTTTCAAAGTTCATTTTGAATTTCTTTCATTGAAATGCAAGAGTTGGATTATTTCACTAGTGTTTTGTCGATGTTTACCTTGTCACAGTTACATTGTCTTGATTTTTCAAAGTTCATTTTGAATTTCTTTCGTTGAAGTGCATGATTTGGAATATTTCAGTAGTGTTTTGTCGTGGTTTACCTTGTCACAGTTACATTGTCTTGATTTTTCAAAGTTCATTTTGGTTTTCTTTCATTGAATTGCAAGAGTTGGAATATTTCAGTAGTGTTTTGTCATGGTTTACCTTGTCACAGTTACATTCCCTTGATTTTTCAAAGTTCATTTTGAATTTCTTTCGTTGAAATGCAAGAGTTGGAATATTTCAGTAGTGTTTTGTTGTGCTTTATCTTGTCACAGTTACATTTTCTTGATTTTTCAAACTTCATTTTGAGTTTCTTTAATTTAAATGCAAGAGTTGGATTATTTCAGTTGTGTTTTGTTGGGGTTTACCTTTTCAGAGTTACCTTCTCTTTATTTTTCAAAGTTAATTTCGAATTTCTTTAATTGAAATACAAGAGTTAGAATATTTCAGTAGTGTTTTGTCATGTTTTACCCTGTAAAAGTTACATTCTATTGATTTTTCAAAGTTCATTTGAATTTCTTTCATTGAAATGTGAGAGTTGGATTATTTCAGTAGTGTTTTGTCATGGTTTACCTTGTCACAGTTATATTTTATTAATTTTTCAAAGTTCATTTAGAATATCTTTCACTGAAATGCAAGAGTTGGTTTATTTCAGTAGTGTTTTGTCATGATTTACCTTGTCACAGATACATTCTCTTGATTTTTCAAAGTTCATTTTGGATTTCATTCGTTGAAATGCAAGAGTTGGAATATTTCAGTAGTAATCTGTCATTGTTTACCGTGTCACAGTTACATTCTCTTGATTTTTCAAAGTTCATTTTGAATTTCTATCATTGAAATGCAAGAGTTGGAATATTTCAGTAGTGTTTTGTCGTGGTATTCCTTGTCACAGTTACATTCTCTTGATCTTTCAAAGATCATTTTGGTTTTCTTTCGTTGAAGTGCAAAAGTTGGAATATTTCAGTAGTGTTTTGATGTGGTTTACCTTGTCACAGTTATGTTCTCTTAATTTTCCAAAGTTTATTTTGGATTTCTTTCGTTTAAATGCAAGAGTTGGAATATTTCAATAGTGTTTTGTTGTGGTTTACCTAGTCACAGTTACATTCTCTTAATTTTTCAAAGTTCATTTTGGATTTGTTTCGTTGAAATGCAAGAGTTGGAATATTTTAGTAGTGTTTTGTCATGGTTTACCTTGTCACAGTTACATTTTCTTAATTTTTCAAAGTTCATTTGGAATTTCTTTCGTTGAAATGCAAGAGTTGGAATATTTCAGTAGTGTTTTGTCATGGATTACCTTGTCACAGATACATTCTCTTGATTTTTCAAAGTTCATTTTGGATTTCTTTCGTTGAAATGCAAGAGTTGGAATATTTCAGTAGTAATCTGTCATTGTTTACCATGTCACAGTTTCATTCTCTAGATTTTTCAAAGTTCATTTTGAATTTCTATCATTGAAATGCAAGAGTTGGAATATTTCAGTAGTGTTTTGTCGTGGTATACCTTGTCACAGTTACATTCTCTTGATTTTTCAAAAGATAATTTTGGTTTTTTTTCGTTGAAATGCAAGAGTTGGAATATTTCAGTAGTGTTTTGATGTGGTTTACCTTGTCACAGTTATTTTCTCTTAATTTTCCAAAGTTCATTTTGGATTTCTTTCGATGAAATGCAAGAGTTGGAATATTTCAATAGTGTTTTGTTGTGGTTTACCTAGTCACAGTTACATTTTCTTAATGTTTCAAAGTTCATTTTGGATTTCTTTCGTTGAAATGCAAGAGTTGGAATATTTCAGTAGTGTTTTGTCATGGTTTACCTTGTCATAGTTACATTCTCTTGATTTTTCAAAGTTCTTTTTGAATTTCTTTCATTGAAATTCCTGAGTTGTAATATTTCAGTAATGTTTTGTCATGCTTTATCTAGTCACAGTTACATTCTATTAATTTTTCAAAGTTCATTTTGTATTTATTTCCTTGAAATGCAAGAGTTGGAATATTTCAGAAGTGTTTTGTCATGGTTTACCTTGTCAAAGATACAATCTATTGATTTTTCAAAGTTCATTGTGTATTTCTTTCATTGAAATGCAAGACTTGGAATATTTCAGTAGTGTTTTGTCGTGATTTATCTTGTCACAGTTACATTCTCTTGATTTTTCAAAGTTCATTGTGGATTTCTTTCATTGAAATGCAAGAGATGGAATATTTCAGTAGTGTTTTGTTGTGCTTTACCTTGTCACAGCTACATTCTCTTAATTTTTCAAAGTTCATTTTTAATTTATTTCATTGAAATGCAAGAGTTGGAATATTTCAGTAGTGTTTTGTCATGGTTTACCTTGTCACAGTTACATTCTCTTGATTTTTCAAAGATCATTTGAATTTCTTTCATTGAAATGCAAGAGTTGGATTATTTCAGTAGTGGTTTGTTGTGCTTTACCTTGTCACAGTTACATTCTCTTAATCTTTCAACAGTTCATTTTGAATATCTTTCGTTGAATTGCAAGAGTTGGAATATTTTAGTAGTGTTTTGTCATGGTTTACCTTGTCACAATTACATTCTCTTGATTTTTCAAAGTTCAGTTCGAATTTGTTTCGTTGAAATGCAAGAGTTGGAATATTTCGCTAATGATTTGTCGTGGTTTACCTTGTAACAGTTACATTCTCTTAATTTTTCAAAGTTTATTTTGAATTTCTTTCGTTGAAATTTAAGAGTTGGAATATTTCAGTAGTGTTTTTTCATGGTTTACCTTGTCACAGATACATTCTCTTGATTTTTCAAAGTTCATTTCGAATTTCTTTCATTGAAATGTAAGAGTTGGAATATGTCAGTAGTGTTTTGTCGTGGTTTACTTTGTCATAGTTACATTATCTTGATTTTTCAAAGTTCATTTGAATTTCTTAAATTGTAATGCAAGAGTTGGATTATTTCAGTAGTGTTTTGTCGTGCTTTAACATGTCACAGTTACATTCTCTTGATTTTTCAAAGTTTATTTTCGATTTCCTTCATTTAAATGCAAGAGTTGGAATATTTCAGTAGTGTTTTGTTATGGTTTACCTTGTCACAGATACATTCTCTTAATTTTTCAAAATTCATTTTGAATTTCTATTGTTGAAATGCAAGAATTAGAATATTTCAGTAGTGTTTTGCTGTGGTTTACCTTGTCACAGTTACATTCTCTTGATTTTTCAAAGTTAATTCTGAATTTCTTTCATTGAAATGCAAGAGCTGGAATATTTCAGTAGTGTTTTGTCATGGTTTACCCTGTCACCGTCTACATTATCTTGATTTTTCAAAGTTCATTTTGAATTTCTTTCGTTGAAATGCAAGAGTTGGAATATTTCAGTAGTTATTTGTTGTGGTTTACCTTGTCACAGTTACATTTTCTTGATTTTTCAAAGTTCATTTCGGTTTTCTTTCATTGAAATGCAAGAGTTGGAATATTTCAGTAGTGTTTTGTCGGAGTTCACCTTGTCACAGTTAAATTAGCGTGATTTTTCAAAGTTCATTTTGTGTTTCTTTAGTTGAAATGCAAGAGTTGGAATATTTAAGAAGCGTTTTGTAGTGGTTTACATTATCACGGTTACATTCTCTTGATTTTTCAAAGTTTTTTTTGAATTTCTTTTATTGAAATGAAAGAGTGGGATTATTTCAGTAGTGTTTTGTCGCGGTTTACCATGTCACAGTTACATTCCCTTGATTTTTCAAAGTTCATTTTCAATTTCTCTCATTGAAATGCAAGAGTTGGAATATTTCAGTAGTGTTTTGTTGTGGTTTACCTTGTCACAGTTACATTTTCTTGATTTTTCAAAGTTCATTTCGGTTTTCTTTCATTGAAATGCAAGAGTTGGAATATTTCAGTAGTGTTTTGTCGTGGTTTACCTTGTCACAGTTACATTCGCTTGATTTTTCAAAGTTCATTTTGGGTTTCTTTAGTTTAAATACAAGAGTTGGAATATTTCAGTAGTGTTTTGTCGTGGTTTACCTTGTCACACTTACATTCTCTCGATTTTTCAAAGTTTATTTTGAATTTCTCTCATTGAAATGCAAGTTTGATTATTTCAGTAGTTTTTTGTTGTGGTTTACCTTGTAACACTTACATTTTCTTGATTTTTCAGTTCATTTTGGATTTCTTTCATTGAAATGCAAGAGTTAGAATGTTTCAGTAGTGTTTTGTCGTGGTTTACCTTACCAGACTTACATTCTCTTGATTTTTCAAAGTTCATTTTGGATTTCTCTCGTTGAAATGCAAGAGTTGGAATATTTCAATAGTGTTTTGTCGTGGTTTACCTTGTCAAAGTTACATTCTCTTGATTTTTCAAAGTTCATTTTGAATTTCTTTCGTTGAAATGCAAGAGTTGGAATATTTCAGTTGTGTTTGGTTGTGGTTTACCTTGTCACAGTTACATTTTCTTGATTTTTCAAAGTTCATTTTGAATTTCTTTCATTGAAATGCAAGAGTTGGAATATTTCAGTAGTGTTTTGTCGTGGTTTACCTTGTCAGAGTTACATTCTCTTGATTTTGTCAAAGTTCATTTTGAATTTCTTTCGTTGAAATGCAAGAGTTGGAATATTTCAGTAGTGTTTGGTTGTGGTTTACCTTGTCACAGTTACATTCTCTTGATTTTTCAAAGTTAATTTTGGATTTCTTTCATTGAAATGCAAGAGTTGTAATATTTCAGTAGTGTTTTCTCGTGGTTTACCTTACCACAGTTACATTCTCTTAATTTTTCAAAGTTCATTTTGGATTTCTTTCGTTGAAATGCAAGAGTTGGATTATTTCAGTAGTGTTTTGTCATGGTTTACCTTGTCATAGTTACATTCTCTTGATTTTTCAAAGTTCTTTTTGAATTTCTTTCATTGAAATGCAAGAGTTGGAATATTTCAGTAGTGTTTTGTCATGGTTTACCTTGTCACAGTTACATTCTCTTAAATTTTCAAAGTTCATTTTGAATTTCTTTCGTTGAAATGCAAGAGTTGGAATATTTCAGTAGTGTCTTGTCGTGGTTTACCTTGTCACAGTTACATTCTCTTGATTTTTCCAAGTTCATTTTGGATTTCTTTCATTGAAATGCAAGAGTTGGAATAATTAAGTAGTTATCTGTCATTGTTTACCATGTCACAGTTACATTCTCTTGATTTTTCAAAGTTCATTTTGAATTTCTATCATTGAAATGCAAGAGTTGGAATATTTCAGTAGTGTTTTGTCGTGGTTTACCTAGTCACAGTTACATTTTCTTGATTTTTCAAAGATCATTATAGGTTTCTTTTGTTGAAATGCAAGAGTTGGAATATTTAGTTATGTTTTGTCGCGGTTTACCTTGTCACAGTTACATTCTCTTGATTTTTCAAAGCTCACTTTGAATTTTTATCATTGAAATGCAAGAGTTAGAATATTTCAGTAGTGTTTTGTCGTGGTTTACCCTGTCACAGTTACATTCTCATGATTTTTCAAAGATCATTTTGGGTTTTTTTCGTTGAAATGCAAAAGTTGGAATATTTCAGTAGTGTTTTGATGTGGTTTACCTTGTCACAGTTATTTTCTCTTAATTTTCCAAAGTTCATTTTGGATTTCTTTCGATGAAATGCAAGAGTTGGAATATTTCAATAGTGTTTTGTTGTGGTTTACCTAGTCACAGTTACATTTTCTTAATTTTTCAAAGTTCATTTTGGATTTCTTTCGTTGAAATGCAAGAGTTGGAATATTTCAGTAGTGTTTTGTCATGGTTTACCTTGTCAAAGTCACATTTTCTTAATTTTTCAAAGTTCATTTTGTATTTCTTTCTTTGAAATGCAAGAGTTGGAATATTTCAGTAGTGTTTTGTCATGGTTTACCTTGTCACAGTTACATTCTATTGATTTTTCAAAGTTCATTGTGGATTTCTTTCATTGAAATGCAAGAGTTGGAATATTTCATTAGTGTTTTGTCGTGGTTTATCTTGTCACAGTTACATTCTCTTGATTTTTCAAAGTTCATTTTGGATTTCTTTCATTGAAATGCAAGAGTTGGAATATTTCAGTAGTGTTTTGTCATGGTTTACCTTGTCACAGTTACATTCTCTTGATTTTTTAAAGTTCATTTTGGATTTCTTTCGTTGAAATGCATGAGTTGGAATATTTCATTAGTGTTTTGTCATGGTTTACCTTGTCACAGATACATTCTATTAATTTTTCAAAGTTCATTACGAATTTCAGTCATTGAAATGAAAGAGTTGGAATATTTCAGTAGTGCTTTGTCATGATTTAACTTGTCACAATTACATTCTCTAGATTTTTAAATGTTCACTTGAATTTCTTTCATTTAAATTCAAGAGTCGGATTATTTCAGTAGTGGTTTGTTGTGCTTTACCTTGTCACGGTTATATCCTCTTAATTTTTTAAAGTTCATTTTTAATTTCTTTCGTTGAAATGCAAGAGTTGGAATATTTCAGTAGTGTTTTGCCATGGTTTACCTTGTCACAGTTACATTCTCTTGATTTTTCAAAGTTCATTTATTTTGAATTTCTTTCATTGAAATGTAAGAGTTGGAATATTTCACTAGTGTTTTATCGTGGTTTACCTTGTCACAGTTACATTCTCTTAATTTTTCAAAGTTCATTTTGAATTTCTTTCGTTGAAATGAAAGAGTTGGAATAATTCAGTAATGTTCTGTCATGGTTTAACTTGTCACAGATACATTCACTTGATTTTTAAAAGTTCATTTCGAATTTCTTTCATTGAAATGTAAGGGTTGGAATATTTCAGTAGTATTTTGTCGTGGTTTACTTTGTCATAGTTACATTCTCTTGATTTTTCAAAGTTCATTTGAATTTCTTACATTGTAATGCAAGAGTTGGATTATTTCAGTAGTGTTTTTTCGTGGTTTACCTTGTCACAGTTACATTCCCTTGATTTTTCAAAGTTCATTTTCGATTTTCTTCGTTGAAATACAAGAGTTGGAATATTTCAGTAGTGTTTTGTCATGGTTTACCTTGTCACAGTTACATTCTCTTAATTTTTCAAAGTTCATTTTGAATTTCTTTCGTTGAAATGCAAGAGTTGGAATATTTCAGTAGTGTTTTGTTGTGGTTTACATTGTCACAGTTACACTTTCTTGATTTTTCAAAGTTCATTTTGAATTTCTTTCGTTGAAATGCAATACTTGGAAAATTTCAGTAGTGTTTTGTTGTGGTTTACCTTGTCACACTTACATTCTCTTGATTTTTCAAAGTTCATTTCGAATTTCTTTCATTGAAATGCAAGAGTTGGAATATTTTAGTAGTGTTCTGTCGTGTTTTACCCTGTCACAGTTACATTCTCTTGATTTTTCAAAGTTCATTTGAATTTCTTTCGTTGAAATGTGAGAGTTGGATTATTTCAGGAGTGTTTTGTCATGGTTTACCTTGTCACAGTTACATTCTATTAATTTTTCAAAGTTCATTTTGAATTTCTTTCACTGAAATGCAAGAGTTGGATTATTTCAGTAGTGTTTTGTCATGGTTTACCTTGTCACAGATACATTTTCTTGATTTTTCAAAGTTCATTTTGGATTTCTTTCGTTGAAATGCAAGAGTTGGATTATTTCAGTAGTAATCTGTCATTGTTTACCATGTCACAGTTACATTCTCTTTATTTTTCAAAGTTCATTTTGAATTTCTATCATTGAAATGCAAGAGTTGGAATATTTCAGTAGTGTTTTGTCGTGGTTTACCTTGTCACAGTTACATTCTCTTGATTTTTCAAAGATCATTTTGGGTTTCTTTCGTTGAAATGCAAGAGTTGGAATATTTCAGTAGTGTTTTGTCATGGTTTACCTTGTCATAGTTACATTCTATTAAATTTTAAAAATTCATTTTGGATTTCTTTCGTTGAAATGCAAGAGTTGGATTATTTCAGGAGTGTTTTGTCGTGGTTTAACTTGTCACAGATACATTCTCTTGATTCTTCAAAGTTCATTTTGGATTTCTTTCTATGAAATGCAATAGTTGGAATATTTCAATAGTGATCTGTCATTGTTTACCATGTCACAGTTACATTCTCTAGATTTTTCAAAGTTCATTTTGAATTTCTATCGTTGAAATGCAAGAGTTGGAACATTTCAGTAGTGTTTTGATGTGGTTTAGCTTGTCACAGTTACTTTCTCTTAATTTTTCATTGTTCATTTTGGTTTTCTTTCATTGAAATTCAAAAGTTTGAATATTTCAGTAGTGTTTTGATGTTGTTTACCTTGTCATGGTTATGTTATCTTAATTTTAAAAAGTTAATTTTGAATTTCTTTCTATGAAATACAATAGTTGGAATATTTCAATAGTGTATTGTCGTGGTTTACATAGTCGCAGTTACATTCTCTTAATTTTCAAAGTTCATTTTGGATTTCTTTAGTTGAAATGCAAGAGTTGGAATATTTCAGTAGTGTTTTGTCATGGTTTACCTTGTCAAAGTCACATTTTCTTAATTTTTCAAAGTTCTTTTTGAATTTCTTTCATTGAAATTCATGAGTTGGAATATTTCAGTAGTGTTTTGTCATGGTTTACCTAGTCACATTTACATTCTATTAATTTTGAATTTATTTCCTTGAAATACAATAGTTGGAATATTTCAGATGTGTTTTGTCATGGTTTACCTTGTCACAGTTACATTCTATTAATTTTTCAAAGTTCATTGTGGATTTCTTTCATTGAAATGCAAGAGTTGGAATATTTCATTAGTGTTTTGTCGTGGTTTATCTTGTCACAGTTACATTCTCTTGATTTTTCAAAGTTCATTGTGGATTTCTTTCATTGAAATGCAAGAGTTGGAATATTTCAGTAGTGTTTTGGTGTGCTTTACCTTGTCACAGCTACATTCTCTTAATTTTTCAAAGTTCATTTTTAATTTATTTCATTGAAATGCAAGAGTTGGAATATTTCAGTAGTGTTTTGTCATGGTTTACCTTGTCACAGTTACATTCTCTTGATTTTTCAAAGCTCATTTGAATTTATTTCATTGAAATGCAAGAGTTGGATTATTTCAGTAGTGGTTTGTTGTGCTTTACCTTGTCACAGTTACATTCTCTTAATCTTTCAACAGTTCATTTTGATTTTCTTTCGTTGAAACGCAAGAGTTGGAATATTTTAGTAGTGTTTTGTCATGGTTTTCCTTGTCAAAGTTACATTCTCTTGATTTTTCGAAGTTTAGTTTGAATTTCTTTCGTTGAAATGAAAGAGTTGGAATATTTCACTAGTGATTTGTCGTGGTTTACCTTGTCACAGTTACATTCTCTTTATTTTTAAAAGTTCATTTGAATTTCTTTCGTTGAAATGTAAGAGTTGGAATATTTCAGTAGTGTTTTGTCATGGTTTACCTTGTCACAGATACATTCTCTTGATTTTTCAAAGTTCATTTCGAATTTCTTTCATTGAAATGCAAGAGTTGGAATATGTCACTAGTGTTTTGTCGTGGTTTACTTTGTCACAGTTACATTCTCTTGATTTTTCAAAGTTCATATGAATTTCTTACATTGTAATGCAAGAGTTGGATTATTTCAGTAGTGTTTTGTCGTGGTTTACCATGTCACAGTTACAGTCCCTTGATTTTTCAAAGTTCATTTTCGATTTTCTTCGTTGAAATGCAAGAGTTGGAATATTTCAGTAGTGTTTTGTTATGGTTTACCTTGTCACAGTTACATTCTCTTAATTTTTCAAAATTCATTTTGAATTTCTATCGTTGAAATGCAAGAATTGGAATATTTCAGTAGTGTTTTGCTGTGGTTTACCTTGTCACAGTTACATTTTTTTGATTTTTCAAAGTTCAGTTTGAATTTCTTTCATTGAAATGCAAGAGTTGGAATATTTCAGTAGTGTTTTGTCATGGTTTACCTTGTCACAGTTACATTTTCTTGATTTTTCAAAGTTCATTTTGGATTTCTTTCGTTGAAATGCAAGAGTTGGAATATTTCAGTAGTGTTTTGTTGTGTTTTACCTTGTCACAGTTACATTATCTTGATTTTTCAAAGTTCATTTTGGTTTTCTTTCATTTAAATGCATGAGTTGGAATATTTCAGTAGTGTCTTGTCGTAGTTCACCTTGTCACAGTTAAATTCGCGTGATTTTTCAAGTTCATTTTGGGTTTCTTTAGTTGAAATACAAGAGTTGGAACATTTAAGAAGCGTTTTGTCGTGGTTTACATTATCACAGTTACAATTTCTTGATTTCTCAAAATTCATTTTGAATTTCTATCATTGAAATGAAAGAGTGGGTTTATTTCAGTAGGGTTTTGTCGTGGTTTACCATGTCACAGTTACATTCCCTTGATTTTTCAAAGTTCATTTTGAATTTCTCTCATTGAAATGCAAGAGTTGGAATATTTCAGTAGTGTTTTGTTGTGGTTTACCTTGTCACAGTTACATTTTCTTGATTTTTCAAAGTTCATTTAGGTTTTCATTCATTGAAATGCAAGAGTTGGAATATTTCAGTAGTGTTTTGTCGTGGTTTACCTTGTCACAGTTACATTCGCTTGATTTTTCAAAGTTCATTTTGGGTTTCTTTAGTTTAAATACAAGAGTTGGAATATTTCAGAAGCGTTTTGTCATGGTTAACCTTGTCACAGTTTCATTCTCGTGATTTTTCAAAGTTCATTTTGGATTTCTTTGATAGAAATGCTAGAGTTGGAACATTTCAGTAGTTTTTTGTCGTGGTTTACCTTGTCAAAGTTACATTCTCTCGATTTTTCAAAGATTATTTTGAATTTATCTCTTTGAAATGCAAGAGTTTGAATATTTCAGTAGTTTTTTGTTGTGGTTTACCTTGTCACACTTACATTTTCTTGATTTGTCAAAGTTCATTTTGGATTTCTTTCATTGAAATGCAAGAGTTGGAATATTTCAGTAGTGTTTTGTCGTGGTTTACCTTACCAGACTTACATTCTCTTGATTTTTCAAAGTTCATTTTGGATTTCTCTCGTTGAAATGCAAGAGTTGGAATATTTCAATAGTGTTTTGTCGTGGTTTACCTTGTCAAAGTTACATTCTCTTGATTTTTTAAAGTTCATTTTGAATTTCTTTTGTTGAAATGCAAAAGTTGGAATATTTCAGTTGTGTTTGGTTGTGGTTTACCTTGTCACAGTTACATTTTCTTGATTTTTCAAAGTTCATTTTGAATTTCTTTCATTGAAATGCAAGAGTTGGAATATTTCAGTAGTGTTTTGTAGTGGTTTACCTTGTCACAGTTACATTCTCTTGATTTTGTCAAAGTTCATTTTGAATTTCTTTCGTTGAAATGCAAGAGTTGGAATATTTCAGTAGTGTTTGGTTGTGGTTTACCTTGTCACAGTTACATTCTCTTGATTTTTCAAAGTTCCTTTTGGATTTCTTTCATTGAAATGCAAGAGTTGGAATATTTCAGTAGTGTTTTATCGTGGTTTACCTTACCACACTTACATTCTCTTGATTTTTCAAAGCTCATTTTGGATTTCTTTCATTGAAATGCAAGAGTTGGAATATTTCAGTAGTGTTTTGTCATGGTTTACCTTGTCATAGTTACATTCTCTTGATTTTTCAAAGTTCATTTTGAATTTTTTTCATTGAAATGCAAGAGTTGGAATATTTCAGTAATGTTTTGTCATGGTATACCTTGTCAAAGTTACATTCTATTAAATTTTCAAAGTTCATTTTGAATTTCTTTCGTTGAAATGCAAGAGTTGGAATATTTCAGTAGTGTTTTGTCATGGTTTACCTTGTCACAGATACATTCTCTTGATTTTTCAAAGTTCATTTTGTATTTCATTCGTTGAAATGCAAGAGTTGGAATATTTCAGTAGTAATCTGTCATTGTTTACCATGTCACAGTTACATTCTCTTGATTTTTCAAAGTTCATTTTGAATTTCTATCATTGAAATGCAAGAGTTGGAATATTTCAGTAGTGTTTTGTCGTGGTTTACCTTGTCACAGTTACATTCTCTTGATTTTTCAAAGATCATTTTGGTTTTCTTTCGTTGAAATGCAAGAGTTGGAATATTTCAGTAATGTTTTGTTGCGGTTTACCTTGTCACAGTTACATTCTCTTAATTTTTCAAAAAAAATTTCTTAATTTTTTTGTTCTGTAAATTTTGGCCTGTAAGTAAAGAAACAGAAATACATATTAAAATGTAAGCTTGGTACAGCAAGTTAGGGAACATATCTGCACACAGGAAAGTGGGGAATTCTCCTCTGATACTGGTATTAAGGGTTGTAACTGGTCTAAATGTAATTTTTTCTTGTTCAGACCCCCCTCTCCCTTGCTCGAGTAAAAGTTTTTTGCAAAATTGCCTCTGGTTAAAGAAGAAATCTCTTGGCAAATTGACAGTAAGACAGAGTAAGGTAAATAATGTGAAAACAACTGAAGTAGCGTTTCACTTTTTTTTATATAGATATAGAAAAACCATCAAACTGATTTTAAGCTTTAGCAAAGATATGGACCCCAATTTATTTATGTTTTTGCAAGTTTAGAATGCAAGTTTTTAGGTTTCTCAATGATTCAGCAGTTCTTTGATCTAAAAAAAATCAATTAGGTAGTAACAAACAAATTTGTTTTGCGTAAATCATTAGGAGTCACTATATACGTGGGACACACAGGCATAACGCCTGTATTCAATGCCTTCAGGGGGGGGAGTGCAATGTGTGTTTGGGGGCAAATCATCCGACAATCCGTGTTTTCTCCCCAGATTTCTTCAGGTACCCATTTAGAGCTGGGTCGACACTGGCTGAGCTTGCAGGGTCACACGGCCCCCGTTTCAAATCAAATAACCGGCGACAACAGGACTCGAAACCCTGACCTCATGAATCTAAGTGTTGGGCGCTAACCACTCGGTTAGGACGGCTCGGAAGTAATAAGTCACTTTTAAAGTACATTGGCTTTATTTAGACCAGAATTATTGTTTCGCAGCACAAAATAACACTACAAGTTTAAATCGTTCGAATAAGAATGAGCACACTGCTAGTATTTGAAAAATATTTGAATTATCGACCTTTGAGTTGTACTACAACAAACAGAAACCAATAAAATAAAAAGTACTCTACTGTTTGCCCAAACTAGTAAATAGGATAAATAACCAGACAAAACAGGCAATACTAAACATTACAAGAATATTACAACCTAAATTAAAAAAAAATATATAACAAAAATGAATATAGACAAGTTTCTGATGCGTTTTTAAAAGGTTTCTTTGTAGCCTCCCCTGAAAAATTTCTTCTGTAAGTTTGATGTACTTTTACAATGCAGCAGTAAAAAATTGAATTGAAATGCCGCCATCTTAAAGATTTGTTCCTATGTAATATAATGACTTATAATTGTGTGTTTGATAAAAAAAAAATTTCATATTCTAGTTTATAACCTTCTTTTAATGTTTAGTATTGCCTGTTTTGTCTGGATAGAAACAACTCAATCCTACCCATAATCGGTTTCCCTTGTTTTTCAAGATAGTGGATGGGGTCAGAATCTATAGTTAAAGATTTTCGACCAGGTTCAAGATAGGGGAGGGGATCAGGGGCAGAATCTATAGTTAAAGATTTTCCACCAGGATTATTCTAATGATATACTTTTCTCACCCTCTTCCCCCCTACAGAAAAGGTTTCTCTATGTGCCTATATTACAATAGCTTGGCCATGGAATACATTAAAATAATAAATTCTTCAAGGAAATCATAAATTCACTTGTCGAGTGTGTTCTACATTGTCCGGGAGTGCCGTTAAATGAAGCTTTAAAATAAATGTCAATAACATTTTCTTTAATAAGAAGGGAGGCATCACCTCCGTGCACACTTGCACAATAAAGGCACGTAGAGAAACCATTCGATCTTATATGCACATTTCGATATTATATGCAAAACTTCCAATAATTGAATAATATTGCTCTTGCCACATCTCTAATTTTCAAAACACGGCAAGGCAGTAGTAGAATGCTAATATTGAATTTGCATGCGCCCCTAGGAATTCCCATACTATTTGCGTACGCCTCTACACCTTTTCAAAGAGTCAGAACTCCCTCACACAGTTTGACGTAGACATATTTTTTTTTTAAGTTGGCAAGGTATAATATGGTCAAACATGTTTTGAGAGTACCCGCGCGTGTGACACTACACTTACACGTGAACATTCTAAAAAGCTGGCAAAGATTACATTATTGATGTCAATTGCACATTGGAATTACACTTCAGCTTCACGTGCACATTTTTTTTTAAAGCTGGCATGATATAACGTGATCCAACATGTTTTGTGAGTATTGTCAAAATTATATAAGTTAACCGAACCGGTTTTTGAGACAACACTCATTTTTTAGGAGCCAATCATAGACATTGGTGCTTGCTCAATATACGGTAACTCGAGTGGTGACTGGTTAAAAATAAAGGACTAGTTTTTTATTCATCCTTGAGATTTTTGTATAAAATGTTCATACATTACGATTTAATTTTCATGATGTTTTGATATATTCTAGATAATACATTGATTATTATTAACTTTGAAACAATGAATCCGTCAATTTTTAATGTGAGTAAAGCTTACTGAATTTTTTAATTTATTTCCAGATAAAAAAAATCACTTTACCTGTGAATTCAAATTTCAGGGGCATAGGCCCTCCTCCCCTCCAACAATACAAACCCTAAAATATGATGAGTATACTCGCTAGAAAACACAAAGTACGCTTTTTTTCTATTATGTAAACAAAAACATCTCCTCCACTGCTCTGTCTACGAGCAAAATTCGTTAGTGTTAGTTATTTCGTTCAAAAAAAATGTCCCTTTTTTTCCCAATTATCAAAAATTCTTTTTTCCGGTCTAAAAACCACATGTGTTTATAAGTACAGAGAGTCCCTTTTGAAGCCAGAGTTCAAACGTGTCTTATCTGAGTTATGAAAACAAAAGGTTGATAATTAAAACAGCGATTTGTGTCATTCTCGTGAGAAAACTTAGAATTTATATAAAACCAAATCGTTTTCAAATATTTTCTTGGGGAGAAAATTTTAAGTTTTGTATTAATTTGTATTTTAGCTCACATTTAACAAACAGTCGTAGTTAGGTGAAAGTATGCATAAATATCTTAATTTATAGTCTAATTGCATGGCTACTAAAGGAACAATGAGCATTTGTTTTTATTTTTATTTTTTTGTGCTTTCACAAGAAAATAGCTCGCATTTAACGAACTTAGCTGGAGTTAGTTGAAAGTGTGCTTAAATATCTTCATTTTTTCTTCTAAAAAGGAGAATCGTTTTTCCATGCTAAATTTTTCTTCTTTTTAAGGAGGAGGAAGATTAGTATAATTACTCCCCCTCCGAAAAGAGACCAAGATGGGGTGATAACGCATCAATGCAAGCTGCTAGACCATCCGTCATTAGATATGCTAGCTCCATTACAAGCTCTCTGGTTCAGCCAGGAGCCTCTCAAGCCGGTGTCAGCGCTGCACAAACCTCTATGCAACCTGGCAGAAAATTGAAGAGAGAGCGGATAGATTCTCATAATACATCAACCTCATCTATGCAAGATACGGACATCACCGCCCCATCCAACACACACGTGCAGTCTGAATTTGGCAATGTAAGTATTTTTTACCTAATGTACTTTACGTTATTGCTATTACAAATAGTAGATTTTTTAAAACGAGTAGATTTGTAGGAAAAAATTAATCTGATCGCTATTTTTTATGGATGACTAGATTTGTAGGAAAAAAGAGTCAATTTTTTTTTAATGAGTTATTAAGACAATTGTTGAGTTTTTTTTATTTTATTTTTTTATAATTATTGACAATTATTGAATTATTGAGATTTTTTTTTACCATATTTTATTGCTATTAGTCAAATGTTGCAATGTGTTTGCGTGAACGTGTGTGTGTGTATGTGTGTGTGAGCGGTGCATGTGCCGCTTATTTTTCTGTCTACCCGATAATTCATGGACATAGTATAATGAATATTGCAAATTCAATAACGACGTAATGATTTTCACTATTTTGTTGTGTGTTTGTGTGTGTGTGCGTGTGTGTGTGTTTGTGTTTGTGTGAGCGGTACATGCGCCGCGTCTACTCGATAATTAATTGAGATAGTATAATGAATATTGCAAGTTCAATAGCGGCACAATGAGTTTCACTATTTTGTTGTGTGTGTGTGTGTTTGTGTGTGTTTTGTGGTGGTGTGTGGGGTGTGTGTCTTTTAGGGGTTATGTGCGGGGGTGTCTGTGTTTGTGTGTGTGTGTTATTGTGTGTGTGTGAACGGTGCATGCGCTGCTTATTTTCTCTGTCTACCCGATAATTCATGGAGATAGTATAATGAATATTGCAAATTCAATAATGACGTAATGATTTTCACTATTTTGTTTGGTGTTTGTGCGTGTCTGTGTGTTGCCTCTGTGTACGTCTCGTCTCTGTGTGTGTGTGTATGTGTGAGCGGTGCATGCGCCGCGTCTACTCGATAATTCATTGAGATAGTATAATGAATATTGCAAATTCAATAACAACGTAATGATATCCGACTAGGAAAAAAAATAATTTGCTATAATTATGATAAAACTTTCCTAAAAAAAAAATTGTTTGATAAATCCGACTAAGAAAAAAAAATAGTGTGCTATAATTATGATAAAACTTTCCTCAAAGAAAAAAATTGTTTGATAAATCCAACTAAGAAATAAATAGTGTGCTATAATTATGATAAAACTTTCCTAAAAAAATAAATAAAATGTTTGATAAATCCAACTAAGAAAAAAAAATAGTGTGCTATAATTGTGATAAAACTTTCGTCAAAGAAAAAAAAACAATCCATTCATTTTCTAGTTACAGGGGGAAACTACGAAAACAACTGACTTCCCTGGCCCAGGACTTCAAAGTATCATGGACAGTTGTCCCCTATCATCGGATGATGATGTTATTGAAGGTACGTTATTCTGTAATCCCATGGATTTTGAATTTAAAACAGAAGAAATAGACAGCTTTATGCAAATTGTTGGATCTACTGCTGCCTGGGACTTTTCTGATAATGATTTTAAAGTTAGCGAATTGGATCCTCTGCAAATAGGTGTAGAACATGAAAATAGTGTCACATCCCCGGAACTACGTGAATTTTATTTGTTAGAGTCTGCTCTAGGTCACTTACAAATATAGGGTAGATTTTAACCCTCCCGAGGAAAACGTGGTTGACGGGAGCGTCATTTTAACGAACCCTGTAAATGTTCTCCATACGTACTTTGACTAAATTCGAGCATAGATTGAGATTCAGATTAAGAAATGGGGGGGTCAAGGGGGGATTAATGCTTCGGTAAATCAAAAAGTTTAGTTACAAAAGAGTACATCTGGGGACATTTTTTATTTTAACTTTTCAACTGGCAACCAAGCTTTTTACCCTGGTCTAAATGAATTTGAGGGCAACTTTTTCAACTAGGTAAATAAATTAATTTTGACTTTGGACACATTTAACGAAAGGGGAAGCGGGTCCACACTTGTATACATTGAACACATGGATCTGAATCTCAGTAGATTTAAAAAAAACACTATTTTGAGGGGAGGGTGGGGTAGAAGAATAAAATGCCACCCAGATTTGTCGGCTACCAAAGCGGTTCAGAGTTTCGATTTTGACACGGGGCTGCAATGCTTTAAATATGCATTTTTAGCAGCAGCCTATAAAACATTAAAAGATGAGTCTTCAATGAAAAATCTAGACGGACTTACGCGTAACAGTGGGGAAAATTTCCCTAAAGTAAATTTTGGTTGTTTAGAGGGGAAGTATCCGGTGTCCTTGAAAGAAATAACCATATTTGAAAAAGCAAATGAAAATCTTTGGTTGGGGGTGGTTGTTCTCCAGTATGACACGGAATTTGTAAAGGGGGAAAGAAACCAAATAAAAAAGGAGTTTTATATTCAGTTAGGACACCGATGGTAGATATTGTTAAAAATTGGGTTTGGGTTATTTATGAGCCACCCAAAGATATAAATTCCTATGGTCATTTTTTCCCCGTTACAGCAATAAGTCGACTCCTATCCCAAAGCATGAAGAAAGGAGAATGTCACTTTTGCCCCATGTGCCTTTCCTCATTTAGATCTGAGCGAACATTCTCGGATCACATGAGACATTGCAAAATTCATGGCAATCAAAGAATTGAAATGCCGACAGAAGGCAAAGATACTTTACAATTTAAAAATTTCAAAAATTCCCTGCTACAAGTTGATAAAGTATCTTTGGACTGTGAATCAAGACTGGTGGAGGTATCAGACCCATCAAGGCCAAATATAGTCAAGGAGCACAAACTAGTTGCGTGTTCCTATGCGCATGCCCGTCACGATTGCAATAATAAAATGCAGCCGGAAGAATTTTTTTGGGCTATGGATTAGGAGGGTAGCATGGAAAAGTTATTGGTATCCTTAATAAAAACAGCAAACAGTACAATTTCACGATTGCGTCACACCAACTACCCAATGATATTATCAGATAAGGAGCAACTGGCAATAGAAAAAGGGACTATTTGTTGGGTTTTTAGGGGTCTTCTTGCCCAAAAAGATGTAGTCCAGTATCATAATCACCTTACTGACCCCAATTCAACGGGAAAAAGTAACTTTCGGGGGTGGGCTCACAATTCATGTAATTTAAAAATTAAACAGCAACTCTCTTCCGGTTTTTATACATAATTCTATCTACGATCTGAAGTATGTGCTATCAGTAATGGCACTTCTTCAAAGAAATGGAACAGTAAATGATGCATGGTAGATACACAGCTTTACTAATACAATCATTCCTGAAGCGGCTGAAAAGTGGCTCGTTTCATACTTTATGTGGAGATTTGTAGAACATGACATTATGAATATGAATAAAATTCTATTTTTAAATTCCCAAAGTTTTCTCACTAAATCATTGAGCGAATTAATTCAGGTGTAGAAAAACGATGACGGCTGCAACGCTTACCCCATTCTCAAGTAACTATTTACAAATCATTTATATGATTTGTTGACGGTCAAGGGCATCTATCCTTATGATTATTATTGTTCCATGTCGAAATTTGCCGAGGAAACTATCCATCGATCGAATCGTGTTACGAAAGTCTACACGATCGTAGGCTCCCCCGATGAATACAGTTTTGCTAAAAAAAAAAGTGTGGGCAGAGGGAGGGTGTAAAAATTGGTTTGACTACTGCAAGCTGTATTTGTCGAATGATGTGTTAACTCTGTTAGACATTATGTGTAAAAATATGGACAAAATCTATGGGGAATTTAATCTTGATTTGGGGTATTATTTTTCACCTCCTCATTTGGTGATGGACCTCATCCTAAAAATTAGCGGGAATAAAGTTGGGCTAATGACTGACATTGATCAGCACCTGTTCATCGAAAGGTCGATGAGGGGTGGATATGTTTTTCACGGGGATCGTATCTTGGAAACTAATCCAACTGGAGAGAAGACGGGGACAAAATCGGATGCAGTTTTCCTTGATAATTGTTCACTCTACCCCTCAGCCATATCCCGATGTGCGCGTCCTTCCGGTGACTGTAAATGCCTCAACTACCATCAAGCTTCCCATTTCCCCAGAAGGTACGGCGCTGAGGAGAATGGGCTGGTTAAATGGTTTTTTGAAATCGAGTGGGAGATACCAGTTGACCGAAACGATTCAGCAATGAATTTTGTTTTTCCGTGCATCAATAGACCTGTGACTAATGACCCTTTAAACCCTTACAATAGGTGTTTATTCGAGGTGGACGGATTGCATTGGTCACCTTCAAAGCCAAAACTTATTGCTGACCTTCTTCAGAAAAAAAATATTGTTTTACATGACGTGACTTTTAAATGGATGTACAACAACGGTTTCAAGGTCAAAAAGGTTCACAGAGCCCTCCAGTTTTCATAGAATCCATATCTGAACACGTTTGTTGAAACTTTTGTCAACAAACGTTCTGAAGAACAAACGAAAGCCGAACAAGAAATTTATAAGTACATTTTGAATTCAACTTTTGGCAAAATGTTTGAGAGAGTTCGCAATAGGAATCGTTGTGACATCGTGACCGATCCCGAACAATTTGCTCGAATTATTGCCGATCCAAATTACACTTCCTTCACAATCATTGGCCCGGACATGGTACTATTGAATAGAAAAAAAAAGAAGCATTGTCCTGAATAAAAATATTGCAGCAGGCAGTGGAGATCTCTAAAAAGCTCATGTTGGAATTCTACTACAATTTGTCTAGGGTACAGTGGCCAGAGAAGGGGCAAGTAGAGGTCTGATACAGTGACACAGATTCTCTACTGTTAAAAGTAAAAACCCCAAATCTAATTGATGATTTGGCGCACCGTGAAATTATCAGCTCACGGATGGACTGCACCAATTGGAGTGGGCTTTACACAGAGCTAGTGAAACGTCGGTTGCTAAATCAGCTTTTATTTTTTAAATCAGAAACGGGAAGTGACATAATTTCCCGTGGTATGTTTGTAAGTCCAAAGGTGTACTTTATACAGACACACGACAGGGAAATCAAGAAATGTTGCAGAGGAATATTCACGTGCTATGTGGAAAAGAATTTTGACATGTACATGCATAGGAATTGTACTGCTGAAAAAACCAATTCCACGAGAAAAATTGCTGGCAATTCTTCCTCTCAACTAGAGGAACTTTACTGTAAATGTAGAAAAAATTGCCATGATTACCATTTCTGACAAGGTCTATGTTTGTCAAGACGGTTTGACTACCCTCCCCCTTGGGCACTATTTAACTTCAGACCGGGCCGAATGTGTTATCCATAGGGAAAGTCTCGGTTTGAATAAAGTCCAATAAATTTATCCCAAAACCTTGGGGAGGGGGGCTTGCGGCCCGGGGGGGGGGGGCCTGCCGCCAGCGGGGGGCGTACCGCCACTACCAAAGCTATCTTGTTTTTTTTACTTAGAGCAGTTTTTTTTGTGTTTTTTGTAAATATACATGTTGCATTGAAAAGAAAAAAAGTTATGTTATTTTAAGTGCTTTTTCTAGTACATTTTTTTTTATAAATAAATTAAAAAAGTGTATTTTTCTTTGTTTTCTGTAAAGTGCTGGTTTTTTATAATACAAGAAATATGATTCTTTACTGATTTTTTGTTCTTGACCGCAGACTAGTAGTAGGGGAAATTATTTAGTCATTAGACAACTATAGTCCACAGTTAGTTGTCCAGGTGAACTGTTGAAGGGAACGTGTATCAATTTAAAGCACCATTCAGATCGTTTCTGTGTGGGCCGTCAATGTCGGGCAAAACAATACTCTTAATTAAAATAATTAAAAATTGTGATAAAATGTTTGTGGAAAAGCCAAAAAAAATATACTATTGTTACAGTATTTGGCAGGAGTCATACGATGAAATAAAAGCAGTTGCCACGACGGGATTGGTGCAGATACAATTCATACAGGGACTTGATGTTTTCAACATTATTGAAGCAAACTCTTGGCTGATTATTGACGATCTGGCTGAATCTATTGAACAATGGTCCCAGGAAATGCTGCAATTGTTCACCGTTCGCTCTCATCATGAACAGATTTCCGTTACTCTGGTTCTACAGAATCTATTTCATCAGAGCTAATATATGCGAACACTTGCATTGAAATGCACCTACTATATCATCTACAGAGTTGTTCGTGATTCTAGCTCCGTAATAACTCTCAATAAACAAATGTATCCAGGCGCCCCTAAATTTCTGCTCTCGGCATACAATCAGGCAACTAATAAACCCTACGGTTATATCCTATTGGATCTTAATCAAAATACACCCGAGGATCTGCATGTAGTCACAGATATTTTCGACAATGAAATTACAGTATATCTCCCCGTGAACACTAAAAAGACCTATTAGTTGCTATCGTGACACTGAAGAAACTACATGAAAATAGACATCTGTTTTCAATTCTAAGCACTTCAAAACCTTCGCTTAGGAAAGCCATACTCAAACATGGTATTGACAATGATTTCATTAATCTAATATCTGAACTTTGTTTAAATTTGACCGAGCGCAATGTTCAACTGCCAGAAGTAGTTAAGCAGCAGGCAAAGCAACATTGTTCAATTTTTCGTACATTGGCCTCTAAAAATAAAATAAAGAATTTTAAAAATAAATGTCTTCTTCAGGCGGGCGGTAGCTTTTTCACACTTTTGCTAGCGATAATTTCAGGACTTGTAAACAGTTTTCTCTAGATGGCAAAACCCTATAAATTGACTCCAATAGAACTTGCTCTCTCACCCGTGGAACACTTTGAGAGCAATCTGAGTAAATTCATTGACAACGAGAATATTGAGGATGATAAAAAACTGCTTTTACTTCAAAATGCACTTCGCCGAGTGGACAAACATAAGCCCTATCGTACGAAGGCAACTGCTGGTATTGATCACAAAAAAGAATCATCTCCTCAAGAGTCTGCTGCTGGAACAAAATTAAAGAAGAAGGAATTGGATTCATTTGTTTTGAAATTTGGAAATCTAAGGCCCCACTCATATCGTTAACAAAGTAAACGACTCCTAACCTATCTCATGGAAAGTGGTCAAGATCATATTCAAGTTGAGAGCAATGGGAAAGGGATTATAATTCAAGGCAAGAGCTATAATCTACTTGATTTAATCTATGATATGGTTACAAATCGTAAAGAACTATTATCATTTGACGATCATCTATGCAATTTTCTAAATAGATTAAACTTTCCCAAAAGCCTTATTAGCAATAGACAAATTCTAAAAAAATTAAATGAGCATGCATCATCAACAACAACAACACCATTAAAATATGAAGAGGAAGAAGAATAAGATTTTAAATCAATCTTGGAAAATACTAGCACATCTAGTGGAAAAAACTTGACACCAATCTATTCAAAGCCTCCCTCTTTACACCCTCCCAGGAAGATTCCTAAGAGTGTACAAATCGTATTTGAAGGAAAAATTGTTTGGTCAAATTGAAAATTGTTGCCAAATTCAAAGCAAATTTGCACTTAATTTTTGGTTTTAAATTGGCCTACTTTTCAGTAAAACATGAATTCTGTATTTTGCAACTAGGGTAGTTAAAATTTCTTGGTAGATGCTATGCTTTAATTCAAAGTTGTTTTGCTATGCGAATTCGCATAGCATTTGCATTCGTATTATTTAAATTTTTTAGCATTATCTTCGGGCTTAATTCTAACCAAATGAGCTTAATTCTAACCAAGAGCACAGCACTGAAGATATTGGGGTGGATGATTCCTGGAAATATTCAAGACATTTATGCATTGAAAACGCGGTATTAAATATACTACATAAATAGGCAGTAGAATTTAACTACCCGGTTGAAGAGTTAGAGAAGCTTTCAGAAATGCTTCTGCAATTTGATTTAGAACCCAGAGAGGTAATTTGAAGTTCATGCCCCTATAGTACAGGCAAACTAGCCAAAATATGGCTACAAATTGCAAAATATAGCCCCAACAAATTGCAACAGAAATTATTTTTATACCATATTGTAGAGAAAAAAACTTAACAACATATCCAAAGTTACATATTTTAGGTCGACTCAAAGCTAGTTTTTTTTTTTTTTTGCTTTTCGTGTCATTTTTTCAGTTTTTTCATAAAAAAAAATGAACTACCGGTAAATGTTCGGTTTTCTGTTTATGAAGTACCGCAATGATGTAAAATGAAGAGCTGAGCCCGAAAATGAAAACAAATTTGATGTACAATGTACCAGAAAAAAGTTTCATAATCATCAATATGTGATTTTACGCTTCCCATCGTTGTGACCTCTTTTTCACCATACTATCAGAAGGCAACTATTCTGACATAAAATGATGAGCTGAGCCCAAAAATCCAATTAATCTGATGTAATGTCTACTAAAGAAACCGTTTCATATTCATCAATATGCACTTTTTGATTTCCAGTTAACGCTTAATGCTATAAGACCAGAAGGGAACTACACCACTTTGATGTCCTTCGTATGCAATAAATAATATCAATGTTTCGTTCCACGCTTTTAATTCCCAAGTTCAAGTTCCATTTATGTCCATAAATAACAATAACAAAAGCAATATCCCAAAGAGCAAAAACAATATACCACGCAATCAATTCTACAGCCTGAAGAAATATTGGAACTCAGAAACCTGTACACAAAGCTTATGAACAAAGAAGCGGCCGTTGCGGATATAGAAGGAAGCCCTTCCCTAGAAAAATAGCGGAATTCATGATAGGAAGAGACTGGAACTGCTCCAGTACAGAACCTCAAAACTATGGTTTCAATACTCCGATATAGTATCCGCACTGCAAAATTTCTTAAGAGCCGATTGATCTGGGTCATGGGATCTCCACTTAAAATCCACCTCTGACGTGCTACCTTATCTGGCGGCATCTGGGCACAAAAATTACAAAAAATCCTGCTAGCCTTGCCTCCAGCGAATGGCCAAGCTCCAAGAAACCCATTCTGCCGTTTATCAAGCCTTCCAGAATGGGATTCATGTGATCAAATGTTCCGATAGATTCTGGACTGGGCTCTCCATGGATCTTGTCACTGAGCTGGAACTCATGCGTTGTCACAAAACGGCTAGTGGCCTTACCGATGGAAGTGGTATGACAGAGGTTCAAAGATCTTTATGGGTTCTATCCCAACCAGTCTACTCTGCATTGAATCTTCTGATGGAGGGTTTGCCACAGGTTTTGTATGGAACTAGTTAACAACATAAGGAAACGTCCGAGGTGAGGCAACTAAGAGATTGTAATGACACCCAGATTGTTATTGGTTTCCTAGAAAAAGGATCACCATTTAATGGGGATCTTCAACTAAGAAACATCACCAACGGTCTGACAGCCTACGAATCTGCTAACGTTGATTCTGCTAGAGATTTACACCTAAAAATCATTGACTCCATGTCTGGAAAGCTGGTCGCTGATTTTGTGTTTCGACGAAAACAACAGGCAGTTCAATTTACTACGAAGCAGAATCCAGGTGGAGATTACAAAAGACTGGACCCCGCTCTCCTTTTTCAGAGGTTCATCACGCTAGCAAAGAGAATCAATCTCACAGAATCTGAGTACTTTCAACACGAACTGTGTTCCTATCCGGAATCATTCTTAGACTGTTCTTGCCAGCTCCGGTCTCTAAACAAGCCAGAGTTTGCCAAGGCTATAGCACAGGCTTGCAATCTTGAGGAGCGCTCTACTCCCCATTCCAAAGGCATTCGATATATAATCGACAATGGAGCTCTTCTGCACAGGATTCCATGGGCCAGAACGAACGATGCCCCGAAATCCTTGACCATTATGCTACTTACGAGACCCAAAAGCATGCATCAACCACTATTGTACTAGACGGCTACAATGGCATGGCTGCTATAAAGATTATGACAACGTCGAAGAGAAGTTTCATAATCGGCCGCGAGATCTTCTTCGCATAGCATATACAGCTGGAGGTAAAAAAGGTTGAGTTCTTGTCCTGCAAGAAAAACAAGGCCAGGTTTATCTGCACGTGGACTTTTTATGTCCGATCAAAGGGTATCGTCGTAGTCCAGGCAACAAATAACGCAGATGTCCCAGATATGAAAGTGCAGTTCATTCTCCCCCATATTAAACCACAACCGTCACCGGAGATGATTCCGATATTTTGGTTCTAGTCTATTATCATGGAGTCTTATCAAGAAAGAAACTATTCTTTGCCTCTGAGCCAAAGCTCCCTGAATATGGGATATTCACCAATTGTAAAAGAAGGTGGGACAAGCGACATACCATGTGATTCTTTTTACTCGTGTCTTCTTACGCTATGATTCTACTTCACAGATCCACAGTGCGGTGAAAGGCCTTGCTCCGAAGAAGCTACTGGCAGATGTCGATTTTCGTACATCAGCTGCAGTTTTCATGCTTAAGTCAGCTTCGAAGGAGGAAGTAAGGGTTGTTAGAGACAACGCTCTGCTCATGATATGAGGCTCATCATAACGGAGAAATTTGAACAAGGTCTGCAGGGAAGCTTTTGAAAAGAAGAGGATTGCTGCTAGCACGTCCGTCCACCCAGACAGTTACCACCAATTTCTGATACGGCTGAATTCTATAGTTACATGGTTTTCTCTAAGTTCAGGTATGGAGTGGCGATCCTGATTCTGAACTTAAATCTGAGAAATGGGATTAGAAAAATAAAGATGACTTCTTTCATCTATTAACTACTGATGTCCCACCAGCCAATCATCAGCTTCTAAAAATCGTGAAGTGCTCCTGTCAACTGGAATGTAGCTCAACGAGATGTAGCGGATTTAAAAACAGCTTAGCTTGCACTGCAGCGTGTAAAACGTGCAAAAAGACAGAATGTTCTAACTCTCCAAGACTCGAAAGCTATAACAATGAGGAGACCGTCGAAGCTTAGATATGTGAATTAAAAGAATAACTGTGAATACTAGTTGGAGTTTATTCTGTCTTTCAAATGTTCATGAAGTTGATTAGATAATTTTATCAGTCGTGAAGACTAGTCAGTGTGTTGATAATATTTTATTCTAAGAGGGATTTTAAATGTCGGCTTCTGAAAACTAGTTTCATAGATGATTTCCCTTTTCTATTATTTTTAATGTTTGATAAACATCTTGCAATCACTTTTTTTAAGCCGACCCATCAGGTGATGGCGCCAGCGATGATCCGATTCAGGCTAATTAATTATTAGATCTAAAAACTGACAATTTAGCCAGCGAAAGATGGTCTTGGAAAAAAAAATGGGGGACGACGACAAGAAGCGTATAAATCTCATATTGATGATTATGAAACTTTTTTATGCATCGTAAACCAAATTTGACTCCACTTTTCCATTCATCTCGTCTTTATACATCGGAATAATAATTCAGTTCAAGAAAAATGAACAATTATCGGAACTTAATTTTTTTTCTTAGGAAACTGAGAAAAGTGATACGATACGCAAAAAAACTAGTTTTGTGTCGACCTAGAATGTGAAACTTTGGACATGTTGATCAGTTTTTTTCCTCTACAACATGGTGTAAAAATCATTTCTGTTGCAATTATTTTTTACCAACAATCGACGAATTGGTGGACAATAAGTACCAAAAGAAACATGTCAAATGAAAATTAACATGTCAAATTGACAATTGACAAATTAATCAGGTTAATTTGATTTATGTTAGAAAATTTGGCCTCTGATAGTATGGTGAAAAAGAGGTCACAATGATGAGAAGGGTAAAATCACATATTGATGATTATGAAACTTTTTTCTGGTACATTGTACATCAAATTTGCTTTCATTTTTGGGCTCAGCTTTTCATTATTCGGTACTTCATATACAGAAAAATGAACATTTACCGACAGTTCATTTTTTTTAGAAAAAAACTGAAAAATTGACACGAAAAGCAAAAAAAAACTAATTTTGTGTCGACCTAGAATGTGCAACTTTGGATATGTTGTTCAGTTTCTTTCTCTTTTTTTTCTCCACAGTATGGGGTAAAAATCATTTTCGTTGCAATTTGTTGGGGGTCTCTAGTTTGCAAACTAGGGGGGCAAACTCTAGTTTGCCTCTACTACTAGTGCTTAAACGAGTAAAATAAAGTCACATAAGTAAAATTTAGACAAGCGGAAATTAATGTGTAAGAATTTTTCTTTTAATGAAGCCACGTTATGTGTATCCGTACACTTGGGGAGAAATAAGTTAAGTTTTGCTTAAAATTTGGCTAAGATTCGGCTTAGATCTTGACCTCAAAATGTAGGCTAACCACAGAGCCGTGTTTTCAAACAGTTCGTGGTAACGAACTGTAAGTAAGGGGCGACCCGGCTCAATAGTAACCGAAACTCTAAAAAACGGAATTTTGACACCGATAGATACATCAAAAGAATCGGATTTTTATGCTGATGTAAATATATGTTTCATCAAAAGTTACGTGCTTGAGAAAATTTGTCTTAGGCTTATTTTCCAGAAAGGGGGAAACACCCCCTAAAAGTCATAGGACCTTAATGGAAATAGCACCGTCAGGTTCAGTATATCAGAGAACCCTACAGTAGAGGTTTCCAGATTCTATCTGCAAAAATGTGCAGTTTTGTATTTTTTTGCCAGAAGAGAGATCACGGATGCGTGTTTATTTGTTTATTTGTTATTGTGTTTTTTTTTTTCAGGGTGATGGTATCGACCCAGTGGTCCTAGAATATCGTGGGAGGGCTCATTCGAACGGAAATTAAAAGTTCTAGTGCGCTTTTTAAGTGACAAAAAAATGGAGGGCAACTAGGCCTCCTCCCACGCTCATTTTTTTCCAAAGTCACCTGATCAAAAGTTTGAGATAGCCATTTTGTTTAGCATGGTCAAAAAATATAATAACTATGTCTTTGAGGATGATTAATCCCCCACAATCCCCGGGGGAACGGTTACAAGTTATGCACTTTGCCCAATGTTTACATATAGTATTGGTTATTGGGAAGTATACAGAGGGATTTTTTCTGGTATTAGGGGAGGGGGGGGGGAGATAAATCGGAGGTTACGTGGGAGGATCTTTCAATGGAGGAAATTTTCATGGGGGAAGAGACATTGCTATGAAGAGGGCACCGGATTTTCCAGCATTATTTAAAAAAACGATCAGAAATTAAATATAAAAAAAAGATTTTCAACGGAAAGTAAGGAGCAACATCAAAACTTAAAACGAACATAAATTATTACGTATATGATAGGGTTCGCCCCTTAGTCAATGCCTCGCTCTTTACGCTAAAGTTTTTTTTAGTACTATCTAATAGCTATTTATTTTAATTAACGGCCTTTGGGATTAAGGGGTCATTCTTAAAGAATTGGAACAAAATTTGAACTTTAGCGTCAAGAACGAAGTATTGGCTAGGGGGGGGACCCCTTAATGTACGTAATAAAAATATACGAATATAGAAGTTCGTTACGTAAGTTAATTCATAAGTTACGTATATTTATTACTAATAAAAACGTTTGTAAATAAAATTGAACAACTTTCGAGAAAGCCATTTAATAAAAAAAAGAGTAAAATTAATGTGGAAGTTTTGTTTTACTTTTTCATGTACGGTGAGCCAAAATCAAAACCTGTATTGATTCAAAAACGTTCAGAAATTAAATAAAAAAGACAGTTTTTTTTTACTGAAAGTAAGGAGCGACATTAAAACTTAAAACGAAAAGAAATTATTTGGTATATGAAAGGGGATGTCCCCTCCTCAGTGCTTCGCTTTTTACACAAAACTTTGACTGTTTCTCACAACTCTATTTTTTAAAACTATACAAAAAAAAAATTAGCGTTAAGAGCGAGGCATTGAGGAGGGGACAGCCCCTTTCATATACGGAATAATTTCTGTTCGTTTTAAGTTTTAATGTCGCTCCTTACTTTCAGTTAAAAAAAACTTGTTTTTTTATTTAATTGCTGCTAAGATCTTTGAAGATACAGCTCATATAATGCAATTATAGTTATATTTTCTCTGGTTTTTCAGTTGTAATCGACCGCCATGCAAGCGAACATTTAAAAATAGGGAAGCATGTGATTTTCATATTTCTTGCCATATTGGTATCCGGAAGCGTCCAGCTGAAGGAGGCGAAGACTATGGAAAAGTGAGCAAAGCGAAGAAGCTGAAGAGGATTTTCATGTGTGCTGTAGATAAGTGCAAAGCAAGCTTTCATTATTGGCAAAATTGTGCCCAACATGCATGGACCGAACATAAAATTGACACTGGTAAGTGGGTTCAAAAAATGTAGCTCTGTTCTGCTTTCTAGGGCTATAGTGAGAGAAAGATTGGGATGGCTAGGTCACGATGGGACAAGTGGTGCAACCTCAAACCCCGAACAGTCGTGATTTTGATAAATTTTCCATGATATTCCAATATATTCCAATATAAATATCTTAATTCTCGTTTAATTTGACTCTTTTGTAGTGTTCTATGACCCCCCCCCCCCCCAAATGAAACCCTCCCTAAACAAATTTATCTTTATGGGGCTGACAGTGTTGTGTAAGCAGTTTTTATTTTGTCTGCCTTAACCCTATTCGTGTATCCAATTGATAATTTACTTCAAGAAAAAGAAAGGTTTAAAATAAGGTGAACCAGTGGCCCTGGTTGAATTCCCCGGCGGGAATCGAAAGACCGTCAACAACAGCCTATCCTAGAAAGCGGAGGTCTAAAATAGGTTAAAGCTCTATTTTGTTCTGAAATTTTCTAGTTTGGCCTTCGGAAATGTAATTCCCTCTCCCTCCGTCTCCAGAGGGAGTATATGGGGTGCCTCCTCAGCTACAATTTCAGTGTAAATCGTGCTACCCCCTAGAAAAAGTTGTTATGAATACACCCTGTTTATATCTTCAAAATTACCTTTAAAGACTTCATCAGTAAAAGTATGAATGGGCCCCGTTTTTCTCCCTAAATTTTCTCCTTAGCCTATGGGGACTGAAGTTTCCTCCATCTACTGGCCCTTCCTCCAGCCCCCGTGGGTGCTCTTGGAGCGAACATCTGTTATAATTAAGAATAGCATTTCAATAGTTTAGCTGTCGAATGAACTTCTGTTTTCTGCTGGCCGTGTCTGATAATATCTTATAACATGTTGCATAATTCTTTTTTTTTTTCTTTTTTTTTACTTTAATAGCTCAAATACTTCTTTTTGCAATACAATAAATATAATTTTACAAAAAACTTCCAAGCTTTCAATCTGTAGAAATAAATTGTATTGTAAAATCCTAGTCATATGACAACCAAAGAAAAGACTATAAATATCTTACATGGCAAGACAAGTCGACGGTCACTGGTAGTTTTTGCTTTAAATTTATTTCATTATTTTAATAAATTAGATATATTATTACCGGTAGATCTAAAATATGGGCATATTTATATATAGCGTATCTATAATATAGGTGTATCTATAAATGGTATACAGCTTCTCGGACTAAATTGGTATATAATATAGGGTTATCTATAAATGGTATATAGTATAGATGACAACCAAAGAAAGGACTATAAATATCTTACATGGCAAAACAAGTCGACGGTCACTGGTCGTTTTTGCTTTAAAATTATTTCATAATTTTAATAAATTAGATATATTATTACTGGTACATCTAAAATATAGGCATATCTATAATATAGGTGTATCTATAATTGGTATATAATATAGGGTTATCTATAAATGGTATATAATATGAGTGTATCTAATAATGGTATATAATAAAGGTGTATGTATAATTGGTATGTAATATAGGGTTATCTATAAATGGTATATAATATAGGTGTATCTATAAATGGTATATTCTTTTAGTCAAAATTTAAGCGTGTTTAGTGCTATATTTGGCCTTTCATATCCCTGTCCATTCTGTACATGTATGAAAATGTTTTTTAATTTATTTATTTTTTCGTCCAATTCCGAGAACTACTTCTTATTACATTACTTTTTTCCAGGTCTTTTATGTTGTAATCACTGTAACTACAAAACAGTTTCAAAATTCAACATGAAAATGCATACAGAAACTCACAACCCAAACCCGCCTGAAAAAAATCATATTTGCACAGAATGCTCAAATGGATTCAGCTCAAAAAGCGCTCTCGACACCCATGTACAAAATGTACACCATCCAGAAATTCACACATGTCTGGATTGTGGTGAGACCGGTGGCTCTTTAAAACAGTTGGAAAGGCACGCACTTGTACATCAAGACCAAAGACCATTTGAGTGTAATCATTGTCCCTATAAAGCAAAGAGGAAGTCTGATTTGAATCTTCACGAAAGACAGCAACACAACCCAGAGAAATTGTATAAATGTGAGTTGTGCCCCTTTAAAACGTCGGACCAGAGTCATATGCAGAGACACAAAGCTGTGCACACAAATCACAGAAAATATAAGTGTTCCTATTGCCCAATGACGTTCGTGGCTTGTACTAATTTGAAAATACATACGGGAATTAAGCATCCCGGTCAACCGGTGAAAATGTACATGTGCGGTGTTTGTAGTTTTAAGAGCCGAGCTGAAGAGGCTCTTGAAAAACATATCCAAGATACAAAGCACACCGTAACCTCCGAGCCAGAACCTCCTCATCCTCACGTAGAGAATGGACACACTAAAGCTTATAATGCTCAGTACTTTACTCAGGTATCAACAACTCTTAATGGTAGCCAATCATCTTCCTGTGAAAGTAACTCTGTTTATGTAACAAATAATGGTCAATATCCCTTACTTTTCACAAATGGTGGTAAAGTTTATGTTCTAAGTAATACTTTAAATTCGAAAAGTGGATCCATTGACGTTAGCTGTGGTGTTGAGGTTCATAAAAAAAATGGCGCCACTGCTGATACCGAGGATAAAGAAGATAATGAGTGTTTAGGGGCTAAGAGTGTTGGTGTTGTATTAAGTACTGACAGTGTTATCTCCTAGTTTTGGCTCGGTGTAATTTTAATTTTTTTTTTTTTTGTGTGTGTGTTCAGTACCTGTTTAATTGTACGTATATTGTCGACCTTTTGCCTTTCTCGTCCTATCTTGGTTAATATATATGTGAAAGGAGGCTTAATCGGAGGTATTTTTTTTATCTGTAACAGAAATTCATTATGACCATATTGTAGTACTTCGAGTCCACGACCTCCTAGGCACTATTCAGTCAAACCTCATTCGTTTCATGTTCACTGAGTAGAGTAACACATAGAGATTTTTTGGTAACCAGGTGTAAGAGCATACGTCTGGTGTTAGTCAAATAATAATAAAAGAATGAGACCATAAATATAAGGTTAATAGAATAATTTGATTTGTCATAAATAATTTTATTTTGTACAGAGTTAAATAAAACTATGCGTTAAATAAACGTAATACGTTAAAACGTATTTATGCCATTAACTTGATTTGCAGAGAGTTGCTAAAGACGATGGATATGTTATATTGGAAAATGAATTTCATTAGGGAAATGGGGGATATCCTGAATTGTTGGGGAAGATTTGTTATAAAGCCCAATTACTGGGGTGTTGCATTAATATCAGTTTCAAAAATATGCAGGGTGTCAATATATCCCACTCGTAATTTATTGATTGAGCCATGTGCAAAGCAAATGATTACAAAGACATAGTATTAGTTGACGATACTACTAACAACTCACTCTTCAAAACCTCCCTCTTTACACCCTCTCAAGAAATTCAAATTCCCTTCAAATCTTTCCTTGTGACCTCCTCCCACTCAATTAGGGGACAGCTTGCTTTTCTTTGGGTCGTAGATGTTTTGCTTCTGTAGTAGAACTGAGGCGGTAAAATCAAGAAAAATTGGTATTATTCATAAACTTAATCAACTTGTGACTATGCCGTGGTATAGGCATACAACTTTCCAAAAAAAAACCAAAACTATGGTAAAGATGGTACAAAGATGACACGGTGTAGTACAGGCATAAAACTTTGCCCCCCCCCCTCCCAAAAAAAACATATCAAAGATAGAAAAAAATATATTAGGGTGTAGTACATGCATAAAACTTTGGCAAAAAATGAAAAATACCAAAACTATAGTAAAGTTTGCTTCTGTAGTAGAACTGAGGCGGTAAAATCAAGAAAAATTGGTATCATTCATAAACTTAATCAACTTGTGACTATGCCGTGGTATAGGCATACAACTTTCCAAAAAAAACGAAACTATGGCAAAGATGGTACAAAGATGACACGGTGTAGTACAGGCATAAAACTTTGCCCCCCTCCCCCCCCTCCCAAAAAAAACATCAAAGATAGAAAAAAATATATTAGGGTGTAGTACATGCATAAAACTTTGGCAAAAAATTTAAAATACCAAAACTATAGTAAAGATGCAATTGGCATGGTAAAGGCATAAAACTATGACGAGGATAGGGCATGGCGCTTATTGTTGTGTTTTCAACTGGTATTATTTAAGAATAGGTTTTAATCAAAAATACCCAATATATCATCGGCAGCGCAATAGTGCTGCCTAAGTAAAGAACGATGTTGGCACAATGTATTATTTGTTTTTTTCCTTTAGACCAGGGCACTTCGTATTGAATGAGTTGTCGTAGAAACTTCGAAAGGGGCTCGTTCGATTCGAAATTGGAGTGGCTAGTGCACTTTTTAGTAGCCGAAAGTGATTGGAAGGCAACTAATGCCCCTTCCAAGCCCACCATTTCCCCAAACACATCCAATCAAAATTTTGAGATACACATTTTGTTCAACATAGTTTAAAGATCTGGAAATTATGTCTTTGAGCAGGACACTCCTCCCACAGCCCTCAGGGCAAGGGTTGTAAGCTATGACCTGTGGGCATATAAGGTTTTTATAGAAAGCGTTGTCGTAGAAACTTTCAAAAGGGATCATTCTATTGGAAATTCAGAGGGCTAGTGCCCTTTTCAATAGTCGAAATTGATTGGTGGGCAAGTAACCCCCCTCTCACACGCACCAGCTCCCCAAACACATCCAATCAAAATTTTGAGATAGACATTTTGTTTAACGTAGTTGAAAGGTCCGGAAATTATGTCTTTGAGCATGACACTCCCCCTACAGCCCTCAGGGTAAGGGCTGTAAGTTATGCCCTGGGGGCATACAAGGTTTTTCGAATCCAAATTTTGAGATAGATATTTTGTTCAACGTATTTGAAAGGTCCGGAAATTATGTCTTGGAGGATGACACTCCCCTACAGCCCTCAGGGCAAGGGTTGTAATTTATGCCCTGGGGGCATATAAGGTTTTTATAGAAAGCGTTGTCGTAAAACTTCAAAAAGGCCTCATTCAATTGAGAATTGAGAGGGCTAGTTCCCTTATCAATAGTCAAAAGTGATCGGAGGGTGAATTGGGGCCCCCCCCCCCTCCCACGCCCGTCATTTCCCCGAACACTTTCGATCATTATTTTGATATAGCCATTTTGTTGAACGTAGTTGAAGGGTCCGGAAATTGTGTCTTTGAGTATGACAACCCCCCACAGCCCTCAGGGCTAAGGTTGTAATTATGCTTATAAGGTTTTATAGAAAGTGTTGTCGTAAAAACTTCAAAAAGGGCTCATTCGATTGGAAATTGTGATGGCTATGGCCCTTTTTAATAGTCGAAAGTAATCGGAGGGAGAAACACCCCCCCCACGCCCCTCATTTCGCCAAACACGGTTTTTTCAACGTAGTTGAAATGTAAAAAAATTATGTTTTTGAGGATGACACCTCCCCCCACAGCCCTCGGAACAAGGGTTGTAACTTATGCCCTTGGGATATATAAGGTTTTTATAGAAAGTGTTGTCGTAGAAACTTCAAAAAGTGCTCATTCGATTGGAAATTGAGAGGACTAGTGCTTTTTTTGTTAGTCGAATTTGACCAGAGGGCAAATGAACCCCCCCCCCCCCCGCCCGTCATTTCCCCAAACACTTCCAATCAAAATTTTGATATAGCCAGTTTGTTCAACGCATTAGAAAGGTCTGAAAATTATGTCTTTGAGGATGACAACTCCCCCCTTCCCCACAGCCCTCAGGGCAAGGGTTGTAAGTTATGCCCTGGGGGCATATAAGGTTTTTATAGACAGCATGGTCATATGAACTTCCTCTGGGGGCTGATTGGATTGGTAATCAGACGCTCAAGTGCTTTTTTTAAGAGTCAAAGTGATCGGAGGGCAGCCCCCCCCCCCCAAACACACACGTCGTAGTGTCCTGAAATGCATCTAATAGAAATTTTAAGATAGCCATTCTATTCAAAATAGTCTGAATATCATATAACAAGGCTTTTGGGGTTGAAACAAACCCCAGAGATTAGGAGCAATGGTTGTAAATTATGCCCAGGGGTTATTTAAGGTTTTTTGGAAGGGATGATTGTTCAACTTTAGAAGAGGTTCATTTGGTTTAAAATTGGAAGTTCTTGTTCCTTTTGAAGCGTCAAAAGCGAAGGAGGGCATTTAGACCCTCCCCCGACAACCCCTCTTCTCACAAAATGCATCTGATTTAAATTATGAGATAGCGATTTTTTTGAAAAAAGTTCAAAATACAAATAACAATGTCTCTAGAGGTGAAATAGCCCCTCATTGCCCTGAGGATAAGGGTGTAAATTATGCCATGAGGGCATATAAGATTCTTATGGAATGGGCGGTCATATACACTTCAGATGGGGTTTATTTGATTTGAAATTGGAAGTTATAGTACCCTTTTTAAGTGTCAAAGGGATTTGAGAGCAAACAGCCCCCTCCCCCCCTCCACACTCATTATTTATCTTAACATCTCCTATCAAAATTTGGAGGTAACAATTTTATTCATCGTAGTTGAAGGTTTCGGAAATTATGTCTGTAAGGAAGACACCCCACCCCCCCCCCCTACACCTCTTAGGGAAAGGGTTGTAAATTATGCCCTGTTTGAATATGAAGTCCTTATAGAAAATTTGGTTATACATGCTTAGGAGGAGACTCATTGGATCAGTAATCATACGTTCTAGTGACCCTTATAAGAATCAAAATGATCAGAGCACAGCTACCCCCCCCCCTTTACACACAAACATGTGGTGTTTTTCTCAGATGTATCCAATAGATATTTGAGACAGTCCTTTTATTCAAAATATCATATAACAAGGCTTTTGAGGTTGATACAAACTACCAGAGCCTGAGGGCGATGGTTTTAAGTTATGCCCCTGGGGCTTTTAAGGTTCATATGGAAAGGATGATTGTGTAAACTTTAAAGGAGGCTCACTTAGTTGCAATTGGAAGTTCTAGTTCCCTTTTGAGAGTCAATAGTGATGAAGGCCAACAAGCTCCTCACCCAACTACCCCTCTTTTCACCAAATGCATCTGATTGAAAGTGTGAGATGACAATTTTGAATAAAGTAGTCCAAAGAGCATATGACAATGCCTCCAGGGTTGACACAACCTTCAGAGCCTTTGGACAAGAGCTTTAAGTTATGCTCTGGGGGCATCTAAGGTTTTTATGGAATGGGTGGTCGTATTAAATTCAGATGGGTCTCATTTGGTTTTAAATTGGAAGTTATAGTGCCCTTTTAAGAGTCAAAGTGATTTGAGAGAACCCCCCAAGCCCATTATTTCACATAGTAAATATCCAAACAAAGTTTTGAGGCATCAATTTTTTTTCAGCATTGTCGAAAGGTTCAGTAATTATGCGTAGCAATACTTGTATTAGCAGTAGTAGAATTAGTAGGAGTATGCACATAGCACCTTTTTTCAATATACCCTTCAACACATAATGAAATTTTTAACTTAATACCATCAACCGGTCCTGAAGCATTGCTTATACGTCCTCTTGAACAACCTATATGGGCATAGTGTATTTCGATTTATTTCAATACAGTTACAATATTATTTTCGCCTTAATACCCTTAGGTTTATTAGTAGTAGCAGTAGCACCAGTGAATATAGTAGTGGTAGTAGGAGTAAAGTTAATAGTAGTAGTTATAGCATTGGTAGTAGTAGTAGTGGTAGTTGTAGGAGTAGAAGTATTAGTATTATGATACACATATTGTCTTTTGGTTATAGCAACATCTCCCACAACACGCTTTGTAAGGTTTAATTGTAATTCCTAAGATATTGCTGATATGCCCTTTTGACGACCTGCATACGGATGGCAGTTTGTCGTTCGTACAACAGAAATATTCTCTGAAAAATTCCACCTTCATAGGTTGTCGATTTTTAGCTAGCCAGAAAACACCGTGTGTATACATTTAATGCTGCTTCTACGGCTACTGTAACTAACGACACTAGTCGGCATTAAGTTAAAACTTTTAGGGAACGTTTAGGAATAGTTTCAATTAAACGAAAAAACTATATGCATGTAGCTATTAAAAGAGCATATAAACGCTATAGGGCATATAAGGACATAGGCAGCGATGCTCTATTATAGCTATGAATATGATTGGTATTTTAAAGGAGCTAATTTGATTGAAAATTAAAGTTCTAGTGCCCTCTTAAGAGTCAAAAGTATTTTTAATTTTCCAGACACAATCAAAACTTCAAGACGGCCATTTTGTTCAGCATAGCTGAATGGTCTAGTAACTATATTTCTACGGCTATTGGGTAGGTCAACCCTCACAGTTATGTAATTTGCCCATTATGCTTAAAAACTAAATGTTGCTTTATAATTAAATCAAAACACACTGTTTGTATGCTAGTGTCCAAAAAGACATCTCAGCAATGTACCAAGAACGACTGATGGTTTTGAGTTCAAATTTTCGGGGCTACTTCTATTACTACTTCTGCTCTTAAAATTTTACTAAATTAAAAGAGTGTAAGTGTATCCAGGCTGTGAAAGAGCATAAATATAATTTTTGGGAATGGTATTAACTTTTTCTATCAGGTCAAATAGAGGATGAATATGACTAAATTAATCACTACTATTTGTGTCATGATTCTCAAAAGAGTTTATGTTGTTAAAAATTACTTCATGGAATTTCCCCTTCATGGAGATTCTCTTTCCCCATGAAAAATTTCTCCATGAAAAGAATTTCCGGCGTAGCCCAATCCCCCCGCCCCCCCCCCCCCCACCAGAAAAAATTCCCCTGGAAACGTCTGTATACTTATCAATAACCAATACTTTATATGAAGAATGGGCATAGTTTGTAACTTGCAGCCTTTCTCCCGCGGCTTGTGGGGAATTAAGTCATCTTCAGAGACATAGTTATTACGTATATCAACTATGTTTAACAAGATCGCTATATCAAAATTATGATCAGGAAATTTTGAAAACAAATGAGCGTGGGAGGGTGTCTAGTTGCCCTCCAATTTTTTTGGCAACTTAAAAAGGACATTAAAACTTTTAGCCCTCTCGCAAACTTCTAGGACCACCGGGTCGATACAATCATCCCTGGAGAAAAAAAAAAATAAACTCGCATCCGTGATCTTTCTTCTGGCAACAAAATTACAAAATTCCACATTCGTGCAGATAGGAGCTTGAAACCTCTACAGTATGGTTCTCTGATACGCTGACTCTGATGGTAGGATTTTCATTAAGGTTCTATTACTTTTAAGGGGTATTTCCTCCTTTTTTCAAAGGTGTGCGCCTGGGCGATTGCAATTGCTCTAGAAACAATACTTGGCCAAGATTCCCAGACAGATCGAGGGAGTGAATTTGTCAATCCATATGTAAACAAAATTCTATTGAAATATGGTACAGAGTTGTATCATAGTCATAGCCAAATCAAGGCTGCGCTGGCTGAACGATTGATTAGAACCATTCGTTTTCTCATTTCCAGATATTTTACACTCAAAAATACTGCCACATTTATTTTTGATTTGGATAAAACAATGCATGTTTACAATCAACGTCCTTATCGCTCCCTGACCAATCTTAGTCCTCTTGAAGTTCCTCATGGTGACAATACACTTGACACTTTTCTCAAACAATATTCTTCTTTGGCAATGAAAGTAGAATTAAAAGCAAATGCTCTATCGGTGATACAGTTCTAATCAATCGTACAAGCACTATTTTTGAAAAGGTAAATTACCTATGGTGTGCTGAACTTTTTAAAGTTTCAAAGGTTCTAGAGACTAAACCCGTGACCTATTGACTACGAGCCAGCAAAGATGATGAGATTTTGGGAGGATTTTATGACTGTGAATTACAAAAAGTTAAGGACAGAGGTTTTTATCAAATTGAAAAAGTGTTAAAAACCCGAACACAGAATGGTAAAAAAAAAACAGTTGCTTCTTCGCTGGCTTGGGTACAACTGTGAAATTGATTCTTGGATAGGTGTTGAAGACGTACACAGTGCCCAATGATTTCTATTTGACATTCATGTCCAATGTATCTGATCTGCCCTATGAAGATTTGAATAAAACAAGTGATTTTTGGACTAAACTCTCCGCTGCCATAAAATTTGAAAGTAGATATGAAGTTGTTGTTGTCTATTTTATTATCAAGAATACACATGACGTTCTAAGAAAGGAGACCCCATATGAGATTACAGTAAGACCCTTTGACTTCGGTGATGAAGGTGCGGTGGAAGCTTTAGACTCTGATGATTACCCTATTGCTACCATACCCTGTAGGGAATACAACAATATGAATGAGCTGCGTCGAGCTATCAACAAAAAATTTGCAAGTCAAAAAAAAGGGTGGTTTCACTTTCAACTATTCGACAGAACAAAGAAGAACTTATATTACCAATCCATTTGAGAATGAAAGAATTTTCCTCAAGAAGAACTTACGTGATATTCTCTGTTTTAAAGATCGTGTTATTAAAGCAGAATGTTTCAGTGGCAAGGAACATGTTATCTATGCAGACTATGCACCTAGTTTCTCCTCGGACAGCTGTATATTTGTTTACAGATTATTTGTGGAACCGTCGAGAATTGGTAATTCAAATGTTCCCCTTCTACGTGTTCTAGAGAAAAAAGGTTTTGAAACAATGTTCACCACTACAATATATGTAAGACATCTCCAGAATGTTCCTGTGAACACTTCGTATCCTATGGAACTGTGTCAGTTTACACTGAGAAGTGATCTCGGTGATCTTTTAGCTATAATAAAGGGTTTGTGTGTCATTACATATAATTTTTGACCCATTGCTTAAGATGAACAATAAAAGAATTCCATTTGTTTGTCCTGACATTGATTGTTATGTTGCTACTCTGAGACCTCGTAAAATAGGTCATGGGTTGGATTATTACAAGGGTCGTACTACAACGTCTTGCTATGGTCTTGGTAGTTGGTTTACTAGGCTATTTCGTTCTGCACTGTCCCTTGCCAGAAAATATATTGTACCTGATGCATCAAATTCTGCTGCTTCAACGCTACAGGACTGGGGCTTGGGTAAAAATTTCAACGAGAGTCTTGAGGAAAATATTAGATATTCAACAAGAGCTGTTGGCGAACAATCAAAATCTCAGCAAAATAGGAAGGGGTTAAAAAGGGTGTATGGTAGTTATTCACTCATCAGTTTCTACCCAAGCGGGAAGCGAAAGACATCAACAACGACTTTGAAGAAAAAAAGGAGCAATAAGGAGAAGAAGAAAAAGATTGTCAAGAAAGAAGAAGAAGAAAAAAGATCAAAGAAAGATTTCTTCTCTTAAGATGAACTATCTCCCCCACAAAGAATGGCATCCATCAATCACCTCGTCATTGAATCTATTCCGTGCTGAAAATGTTGATGTTAGTGTCAAGTATGGCTACTATGAGCAATTTCATCCTCAACAACCCCTATCGGAAAATATACACTTTCAAATATTTTCCAATGAAGATTATTTCATTGATTTATCATAAACATTTATTGATTTAAATGTTGTGGCGAAGAAAAAGTCTGACAATCTACTCCTGCCGCTGCCGACGGTCTATCCTATGGAAACTGTATCCTACACAACTTGTTCAGACAAATTAATGTATTCATTAAGGGAACATTGGTGAGCACTAGCAACAATTTGTCAAACTATGCAAGCTACATACAATTTGTGTTGATGACTCCAAAGTCATACAAGGAGTTGAGAGGACAGGCAATGGGTTATTAATATAGATTGAATGTTGATACTGAACTGCTGCAGTGACCAAAGAGTATTATTTAGTTGGAAAATTAAATCATTAAATATTTAATATATCTCAATGGTTGCCTCCCAACGTTAAAATTGACATAAAGTTACAACTAGCTCCAGCCAGTTTCATTTTGAGAAAAACACTTGCTGCAGCACCTGAAGCAAATGTCAATGTCATTTCATCCATTCTTCATGTTCAGAAACAGCAGGTTGAAAGCTGTGTTGCATTGGTAGTGGAAAAACTGAGAGCCAATGGTAACAATGTCAAACTTCTTGTTCCCCATACGATCACCAATCAACGTCAAATTCCCACTGGTTCTCGTAGTTATACCGATTCGTCATTTATCAATGGAGAAATCCCGTCAAAACTTGCCTTGGCCTTTGTGAAAAGTGATAGTGCCGTTGGATCCTGGACCGCATCCCCCCACGATTTTAATTTTTTGGCTTATCCAGTCTTGTGTGCAAAATGAATGGGATTCCCTTGTACACTTTAGTATTAGATAAAAAATCTTACAGAACTCTGTATGAATTAACTTTGCAATCACTTGACCACGATTCACAACTATTTGAAAATGGAATAACCAATTCAATGTTTTTAAAACATCGTGGTGCAATTGCTTTAGATCTGTGTGGCACCCAAGATATGAGTGTTGTTAGAAGTGGGAATGTACGTTTAGAGTGCACATTCGCTGACGCTTTAACTGAAAGTATCACGTTAATATTACTGAGTCAATTTGAAACCTATTGGGAGATCACCCCCGACGATAATATTCTACTAGACTTGGCACCATGAACACAAATCAAGTAATTGATGTTTTTAACTTGGGCTCGTTCATGTCCGAATACAAATCCTACTGTATACCCTCTGATTTCCTTGAAAAAATTCAAAGTGATAACCAATACCATTATCATTGTTAATAGCAGTCCGTCGAATATAAGAAATAGTGGTCACTGGCTATGCATATTTCAAACTAGGAAAAGTATTGAATTTTCGATCCTCTTGGCCTGCCATATACATTCTACACCTCTCATATCAGCACTTTTATTGAAAGCAAGGGGAAATCGATTGTTCAAAACCAGAATAGAGTAAAAGATTTGTCGACCAAAAGTAGCAAGTAGGTGGCAAGAAACTACGCTTCCGTCGCTTATGGGTATTGCTATCTGGTTCTTATGATATGCTTATCCGCGCGCTGTACAGTGAACAATGGATTTGTATTTTCGCCGGTTCTAAATTTTTTGCAATTTAACTGTGCTAATGGAGTGAATGAAAACGAAATACTGAAGTTTGGAAAGGAGTTTTTTTTTTGTTTTGTTTTTTTACTTGCCGAGTATAATCGAAGCTAAAAAAAAACTCCTCTATGATGCTGCCGTACCTGGGACTGAGCTTCCGAGAAGACAGGGGCCGAAGACTAAGGAAAGGCATCTGAAGGATAATTTAAGCATATTCGTGAAATGTGACGATGAAGAGATAGACCTACCGACGTTTGTAATTCGTTCTCCAAATGACGTACTTGTCATCCCTGCTTTTGTTCAGTAGTGTTTGAACGCAAAGTTGAATAAAATGGAACACTTCCTAAAGACTGTCTCTAGTAAGTTCGATTCCTGTGATAAACACTTTTGACCATTGCCTGCCCGTGCAGCGCCGCCAACTGACTCTCACGTCACTCTCGTTTGCTCTAAAGTGTCGCAAACCCTAAATGATCCGATAAAACGTAAAGAAGTGCTCGATAAAGTAAGCCGTCATGATGCAGTTGCCAAGCTGAGTTTACGAGGTGACAAATGGCTGATTAATGTTGAAAAATCTGCTGCTGAAGAATTCAAAGACTCTATTTCAGTGATTTTAGCAGAACCTTCATCTAAGGTGATCACTAAGTGGTTTTTTGGGATAGTCAGAGGAATTTTGAAGGATTTAGACCTCTCATTCTTTCCCGGATATCCAGGTGTGGTGGAAGCTATGCATCTCCGTGACACTGGTACGATTAATTTTGAGTTTTGTGACTCCATGTCAAAAGCCAAGGCTATACAAAATGGTGTTAAACTTGGGTATGAAAACTTATCTTGGAAGAATATCTGTCGGCACCTCAGTGCAGTCTCAAATGCCGTTCGCCAGACCATAGAGTTTCTGATTGTACCAGTTTGGTTGCGAAGTGTGCACGCTCTGCTGGCCCTCATATTTCCACCAAAGATTCTCCCTGCCAGCTTGATACAAAATGTGCCAGTTGTGGTGAAAATCATGCCTCCTTTAGTCATAGATGCAAAGTGCTGAGAGATAGGATTGCCAAGAAGAAGTGATTGTGCCCATTTCGGCTGTTTCGTTTAATATAAATAGTACTCGTTTAAATAAGCATGTGATTGATGAATTGTGTGACCGGTTTGACATAGTATGCCTTCAAAAACACCTCCTGATTTTTACCAGTATTAACGTGTTAAAAAGAAGTCGTAATCATTCCGTTTTTACAACTAATGCTAGGGTCCCTTTTGGTAGACCTTCTGGAGGCCTTGCGTGCGTTTTTAAGAATAACCTGAGTTTTTTTCTCTCCAGTGTGTTTTCATAGTGATAATTCTATCCTTGCGGTTCAATTTGGGGCTCTATAAAAGTTCCTTACCATTTGCTTCAAGTTACAGACCGTTTTTTTCAAATGATAAGCAGTATCTTGATGAATATTATGATAAAATAATTTGGCGCTTAAAACAAACAGAGGAGACTGCTGTTCTTCTAGAAAAGATTAAAGTTAAAACTAGAAAACCAGAATGAGTTGTAAATAAAAAAGCTAAGGTTTGGCTACGAATATGGGTTTCTTGCGGTCGGCCAAATCGAGGAGTTGTCCTCGATCTGAAGCAAAGTACCAAGTGTGCATATAAAAAACGTTTACGGCAGTCTAGGGTTTCTGGTTTTGATTTTCCTGCGTCGAAAAAGAAGTGGTCTTATGTTCTGAATTCAGATAAGCTTAGTAGTGAGTTTTCTGAAAGTCCTATAGCAGTTCATAATTGGGTTTCGTATTATGATGATATTTTCGACAAGGTTAATCGGGAAGTTGAAATGTTTTTTAGTAGTCTTGTTGAGTCGTGTTTGCCTAGTCGTATTTCTCAGAGTAACGTATTACCGATCTCTACTGTTGATATTGGTCAAGCTATTAAGAACATGAAATCTAGCTCTGTTGATCAAGACTGAATTTTTTCTCATCATCTGAAAGTAGTTGGCCCAACTTTGATAGCTCAGCTTCAGCTACTGATTCAAATGTGTTTATCTACTTTTATGGTTCCCGAAAGTTTTCTCTGTGGCACAGTCACTTCGGTTTTGGAGCTTGGAAAAAGTTCGTCAGAGAGTAGTTCATATCAACCAATTACTGTTTCATGTAATCTTATAAACATTTTTGAATATGTTCTTCTCCCTTTCATTTCAGAAAATGTTAATTTTGGTGAAAACTAATTTGGCTTTCAAAAAAGGCTAGTATGTCAGCACGCCCATCGTGTTCTAGCTTTCCGCCTGTTGCAATCTGCTAATAATAAATCTCCTCTTCATATCTGTGCTCTTGATCTTTCGAAAGCTTTCGATAGTATAGTCCACTCACAAGCACTCTATTCACTTTTTTCTAATAATATTAACCTTTCTATTGTTGTTTGCTACGGTACTGGTATTCTAACTCTTTTATTTGGGTAAAATGTAATGGAGTAGTTTCTGATTAAAAGGTGTTTCTTCGGCGTGGGGTCCGTCAAGGGGGTGTGCTTTTCCCAACTATTTTTAAGTTGTGTATTCCTCCTATCCTTTCATCTTTGCCTTTGATTTCTGATGGAATTGGTGTCTCGTATCTCGCTTATGCGGACGATGTGCTCCTTGTCAGTCATTCTTCCTCTATTCCCTGTGCCTCTTCTTTTCGGTGGCTTGGTCTTCACACTACTAATAATCTCATAACACTTCGGGCTCTGACAGTTTCTAATGCTAAGAAATAAATTCAGATTGGATATTCAAAAATTGTTAAAAACAGAGGGAGGTACAATAAAAAAGCACTCGGGAAAAGATATTCTTCATTTTGTGATCATTCGATTCTTTTCTTATCTGGGTTTCTTCCAATTCTGAAGCCTAAAGATCTCAAATCTATCGGGACTTATTATTTTAAATTTTCTCGGTACCTTTTGTGCCTCCCTCCGTGGTTCTGGAACTAGCATCTAACATCGCGATTCGGCCTCCCTGATTTATGGGGAAAAGCGGATGTGCTTGCGGGAAAGCTGTCGGAATTTGCAGGTCTTACTGCGCACCATAATTTACGTCGTTTTATGTAAATAATTGTTAAGTGTGCAAGTTTGCTTTTTTGTTTTTTGTTTTTGATGTACTCCATTTCTTTTTGTTCATAGTGGGTAATACATAAATTATTATTATTATTAAAACAAGAGAAAATACGCTTGGCTTTCATCCTCTGTAAAACTTGTCATGCATACAATCCTCTAAACCAAGAAATAAAAAGAAGGTATACGTAGTGACTCATCAATAACTCCCCACGTTAAATTTTTGGCCCTGGATTCATTTCTGAAAGTGTCATTCACCTAACTCAACTACTTTCCAAGACAGCAACAGGTCCCTAAAATACATTTTACCTCATATTTTCATAATGTTCCCTTTTCTGTCCCTTTGAGAGTATGGGCCCCATCCAAAACAAATTTTTAGGCCCCTGGGTTTTAAGTTTTTTATTTCATAAGAAATAGCTATCGCAAGCCGAGATGGGCCATTCGCACTTTAAAATGATGCGTAGGCCTGAAGTCTTTACAGAATTTTATCAGTTTGAGAGCAGACTTTGAAGGGGTTTGTTTTGGTCGTTGCTTCTTCATCACCTTACTGCGTTCTCACTTTCAATTTCCAAGATGAATGGTTACGCCAAAAAGTTTTTGACTTTTTTTTAATTCGATTTTGATCTGCTTCTTCTTCAATGGTTGCTGGAAATGCTGAAAAGACGATAGGAGGAGTGGGCGAAGGCACAGGCAGAGATCACACCAGGTAACAGTTGCGTCTTTTGCACTGAAATAATTTAATTTGAATTTTTTTTATTTCGCTAGCACTTTTTCTATAATCGTTTCGTAAAACAGTGCAAAAAAGAAAGATTTTGACTTAAAATTGGCGAAATGAGTGCAATTCCTGTCCATGGAATTGCCGTGAGGCAAAAAAGAGCTAAAAAACTACGAAAGTGGGCACACTGGCGACCCTGCTATAAATCAGAATTTGAAGTTTTGTATTCAATAAGATTATAATATTTCACCGAGATTATCATGTGCAATTACAAGATACTTACAATGCTACCTAGTGGTAATTATTTCTTTTGTAAAATTGAAGACACCGCTGTCCTATATTGTGCCAATTTTTCACTCTAAATGGTTATATAAACGCTAGTTCAACATATCCAATGATCATCGTAAATCCTAAGAAACAAAAGAAGGAATACTGCTTGAGAAACTTTTAAATAAAATCTTAATCGCAGACTTGCGTTATAACACAGTACGGAACGCTTCAATAAATTATACTGCTACACAGCGTCTCATGAGAAAATAAGGTTCCAAAATATAACTGCAAGCGTTTTTCTGTATTGATCAACCCAAGTAACCGTAGGGGAAGCTCAAGTTATTAGATTTAGTTATTTTGATTAATACATTAGATTTACGCATTAGGAGGTGTTCAGCCCCCTCTTTATTTTTGAGATCACACAATAAAGTTATCCAAATTTATCAAAATATATTATTCTTTTGTTAGTCATAAGCAAATTTCTAAACATAAATAATAAATCTACGCATCTAATTCCAGTGTTTCGTAGGCTACTCTGCTTTTTTTCTTGTTTTTTTTTTCATTTACCCAAAAGGATGTGCATATTATCCACTGTTTATCTTGTAATATTAAATATCTTATTTTCTTCTTTAAATCGCAGTAGGGGAGGGTGGGGTTGGTTCGGACAAAATTTTTTGGTTGGGTGCAGCTTCTGTCCCAATCAGTATCCATCTTCCGTTTTCATCTTAAAAGAAAGAAATTGTGTCCAAGATTTGTCAGGAATTTTGGTAGACTTTTATCTTTCGTCTTTAGACAAAAAAAATCCAACAATAAAAAAAATAATTGTCCGAAGTTACCCCACGGTGTGGGGTGGGTTCGGACATGGTGTGGGGTTACTTCGAACAGCAGTAATACGGGTTCGGCAACCTCACTGATTAAATAAAAAAAACGCCATTTACTGAAAATTTGAATATGTATAAAAGTAAAACAAGCAAAATGAAAGTTGAAGAAAAAAAATCAAGTAAATTAAACCAAAGTTCACAGGGGCTCAATCTGACGTTGTAGCTGCTGAGATAACATTGAAAAGTGAGTCCTCACTTTTTCCGTTCAGTCCCTCCAGTGGCAGTTGGTCATGGAAGAGAAAGAACAATGTCGTTTGAAGAGACGAAGGCTTTGTCCTCAATATCCGGAAAAATGAACCGTGCTCCATTTCTGCAAAGGAACAAGACTTCTAGATCGCTTCCAGTTTTTCCTTTTATCTGGCCAACGTAGAAGATATCTGACTTCTTCGATTTGCCCAATTTGAATTTTACCAGAACATAGCTATCCGTTTGAGCTTGGTCAATATGCTTGCGGACCGCGCTGTTCTTACGTTTCTTTGTAGATGGCGCCGGCTTGGCCTTCTTTTCCTTTTTAGCTACGATCTCTTCTTTCTCAGGGGTGTCAGTGAGAATACGGGTCCTCTCTCTGTTGCGATTCCCACGTCCCGGAACAGTAACAGCCCCCACTCGGGGAAAAGGTCTTACTTCTTTGGGTGACCTTATGAAAGAAGAAATTGGTGGTCCAGCTTCGGAGTTGGCTTGCGACGAAGGGCTCTGCGAACTGGTTGTTTGGTCTAGCGGCCTATCCGTCACAAAGGATGGGGCAAAAGCTCCGTCTGGGAATACATTGCGATTGAATGGAAAGATTCCAGCTGCTCGAAACGCAGAGACTATGTTGGATGCACTGAACTTCTCCAGGAAAGGAACCCTGCTGAGTGAGGCTACTTCATAAATTGAAATGCGCTGTCCGGGATGCAACTGCAGCCATTCATTGAAGAGCTCTTTCAGTGCACCCTTGAAAGGAGAAAGCACTGCTAAGTCAAGTGGCTGAAGCTTGTGGGAGCAGTGGGGTGGGAATGTCAACAGTGTCACGTGATTTTGCTTACAGTCTTCGATCACACGTACATCCAGATGGCTATCATGGTTGTCCATGAGCAGTAGGATGGGAGTCTCTTCATCTGGCTTGTTTTTTTTCGTGAAGTGTCGCATAGCCTCCAAGAACAAGTCGCCGTTGACCCAACCACTAGGGTGCGCAAGCCCAAGGCAACCAGGGGGGCCTTCGTTTGTCATTCTAGGTATGAAATTCACTCGTGGAAAAAGGAAGACCGGTGGAATAGTCGCTCCAGACGCACTGGCGAAACATACAGCAGTCATGTTTTGACCTCTTTCTGCAGACACAGTCCGACCAACCTGTTTTTGTCTAGTTGGTGCTAGGACTTTCGGTGGTGTAAGCATAGTGACTATACCTGTCTCGTCAACGTTCCAGATGTGATCAGCCGTCACTTTGGCTCCAAACCTTCCATAGACATCAAGAAGCTTGTCAAAAAACGTCTGAACGACAGTTTTGTTGAAGCCGGAGGCTCTCGCCTGACTTGTGGCTTCTGGCTTCCTCACCGAGATGTCTGAATTCCGCTTCAGAAACGCAAGAAGCCAGTCCTTTGACGCTGCTTCATTGAAACACCAGTTTTCTGGTACAGAAATGTTATTCGCACGGGCGTAAGAGTAAGCAAATTTTCGTGCTTCAGTTGTTGTCAGTCCATGGTTCATTCTCGAACAAGTGCGAAAGTAGTCGGCTAGTTTTCGCTCGTGTTCGCTTTCAAAAACTTGCCTGTTATGTTTTGGTATCGTCGGGAAGTTTATCTGCAGTGGCCCAGGCTCTTCGTTGACACTTTTATCCGCTTCTCCTGTCTGCGGCCTCGAGCACCTGACATAGTCCAGTAGTGTGGACTTCTTTATGCCGAAGTTTTCTGCAATTTGTCTCAATGTTCCTTCCTTTGTCAGATAAGCCCCAATTGCTTTCTTCATGTTTTCTAGGTTAACGGGAGGGTCTTGTCGCTTCCTTTTGTATGATTGAGGCATTCTGAAAGACACTGTTTTTAGTAACAAGTAATAAAACGCATATTAACAGGTACACGATTTGAAAAAAATAGGAAAAGTTGGAAATACTGACCACAAAAAAGTGTCTGGGGTGGGTTCGGACAATGTCCGAATCCACCCCACTACCGTTGTCCGAAGCAACCCCACCCGCGATAAAAAGTCTGAAACCTCACTGACGCTGTAACTACTATAGATGCCACCAAAAACTAAAATTTAAACAACTTAGCAATGCCATAGTTAAACGCTGCAACTGTCAGCAAAATTCAATGACTAGTAAAAACGGCCAAATAAAATCCCAAACAAAGAAAGATACAGGACGCCACACCAACCTTTTTACGGTTTTTCTCAAATATTTGAAAAACGATTGCACGTGTGATGACAAAACTACATACTCAAGTAGGGTACTAGATGGCACGTCTATGGTATTTTTTTGGTGAATTTTAGAGGGCGTTGTAGGAAGAGAGGCTCTTGTCCAGACTCACCCCGTGTCCGAACCAACCCCACTCTCCCCTACCTTGTTTTTCTTCCATTTCTTCAGAAATATGAATTTGCACAGATTCATCTGATATATTTTCTTTCGTCATGGTTTTCATGAACTAGGTTACTCCTGTTGAATCCAGAATGTAACTAAAATCTGACAAAATATTGACCTAAAAAAAAGCAGTTTATTAAATCTGGCTCTGATTATTCCTCAATATATCCTATAAGAAATCAGATTGTTGTTCATATTGATCTTATATTGCAAGTATTTATATTGCAAAATTTTTTCATATTGGAAGAATTGCAACACAGCCTAATCTGTTACAATGAATGAACGGAAAAAAGAAGATTTTCTTTTTGGAAAAGAGAAGATTTTGCGAAAGCTTTAAAATTGAAAAAAAAATTAGTTTCTGTGATAGTAATCAATTATGGTGGCTCTCAGCTCTGTCCTCTTAATAACTGGAAATCTAGAGTTCTTTTTACCACTTTAATTTCTTCAATGTTGTAGAATGTCATCATTGATCAGATAATCTTCATCATATTGACAAGAAAATCAGTCAGTTGCGTACGCAGAAGGAGGGGAATGGGGTTAAGATTATTACTATATCCAACAATTTCCTTTACTTTTATATAACTTCTTTCGGTTTTGTTTTCTTTTAATCTGGTTTGGTCCAGGAAGGCGTCATAACATCCAACCGTCAGGACATCCAACGTCATAACATCCACAAAATCCGTCATAACATCGACAAAAAAATCCGTCAAAACCACCAACCGTCACAACATCCAAAATTTTAAAACTTTAGTTTTTTGAGGTTTAGGGGGGAAAGGTACCTAGGTTAAGTTAGGTTACGTATTTAATATATACTGTGCGTAACCCCCACCCCCTGATGTGCAAATATGTAGCCGAAATTTGTTCCTAAACGATTATATACTTATTACTATTATATAAACTTTAAAAAAAAATTTTGATGTTGTGACGGTTGGTGGTTCTGACGGTTGGATGTTATGACGTTTGTTGTTTGTGACGGTTGTTCGAAATGGTAGCACCCCGTTTGGTCCTTTATCCGCAAGATTTCATATTGAAAAAGACATAGCAAATGTAATCTGTCAAAGTAAATGTATTAAATCTTTATTCTGTTTAATGATTTGGAAAAAAATATTTGACAGAAACGCCAATATAATAAGATTAAATTTTTAATAATAAAAGCTGCGATACTCCTCTTTTTTTAACAATCAGTAATGAGCTATTTTTCTGCACGGTGACCTGTTGATCAGTCAGTCACGTATGTGGAAGGAAGGCAAGATTTTTACGATACCCCAAATTCTCTTCGATACCCCCATACCCCAAATTCTCTGTGCTGCTTGTCACTGTTTGAAAGGCGTGAAATAAATGGTCGTCGAAAGTCGACATACAAGGAATGAAGGGGGAGCAATGCTCTCGAAATTCTCCCCGAAATTCTCTATATTTTTCATGCAGCTTGTCTTTTTTTAATTGGTTTGAAAACTGTTTATTTTATTTTATTATTTGTAAAAAGATACTTGGCGAAAACACTAAAAAAATAAGGGTACTTGTAAATTAAAAGAAACACATCCAAGAAGAGAAGTTACATTAATCCTAATGGAATATAACCTTCAATTAACCTTTAGTTTAAATAATAATATAATTTGCACATTAGGGGTTGGGGTGGGGATAAAGTTTTGATAGCGCCGCTAATCTAACCCCCACCCGTCCCTAATGTACAAATATATAGCCCAGATTTTACAAGTCCAATATATTCTGTCACCCGTCAATTGTCTTTATGGCTAAGGAGCCGGTTTTCCGAGATCTAAGCTAATCGCAATTCTTGAGTGTGTTTCGTTTAATTAACAAGCACCAAAATAACTACTGCAATAGTAAAAATCTGATAGTCCCCTTTCTGTCAAAATACCAAGGACACTAAAAGCAAAACATGAATCTTTAAATTGGTTAATCGGAAACTTACACGACCATATACGTCTCAAAAAACTTGAAAAACCTGGGAACTTAATCCGGGAAAAAAACTTACATATGCTGTGATGCAGTTTTAGCGCTTAGCTGGCGTCAAATTTGAATTAAGGAACGTGTGTGAAAAATCAGCAGAGAATGAACGAAATAATTTATCATCATGTAGTTCTAGTACCTGTAACTTTCCTGATTGCTCTAGCAAAAGACAAACAATATAAAGCCACAAATCTAAGCTACGGATTAATATGGATACTATTAAAATTATTCAAAGTTAAACACTTCAAATTATTAGTTAAAAGACTTAAAAGACTTTTAAATTAGTTAAAATTAGTTAAAAGACTTACCCACAAAAACATTTTCTTTTTTTTGGAAAGGCCAATTAAGCTAGTTTGTTATATTTATCCTGTTAGTTCAATATTGATAAATCAGTAAAATCTTTGTTTTTTTTTGTGATTGTGACAACACGACTTTTAATTCTTGCTTATTCCGACTAGCCTATCTTTATTTAATAGTACTACCAGGGGCGTTGTTTGGGGGAGGGCGTCAGGAGGGTCAGTGGCCCCAATAATTTAGAGAACAAATGATTATTTAGCCCATGCGGCTTGACCATCTGGATATGGACCCTTCTCCCTCCCCAATGAAAATGCTGGAGCTACACCCCTGAGCTCTATTGAACATAACGGTTGTACCAACCTGATTATTGTTGTATTGATCGAAGTTGCAGATAAAATGGGTGTTAAAACCGTTTTGTTGGGCTTATTTATAAACAGGAAAAGTTTCCGCTTGTTTTTTTTCCATGAGTCAGTATGGCAACAAAGGAAAGAATTTACACAACAACAAAAATGAATACACCTAAAAAAAAATCGGAGGCAATCCTTGTTTTCAGGTATGAATAGACCTAAGATGAAGCCAGGGGGCAAAAAAGGTTTCCATTTTGATGTCCTTGATACTTGAAGTAATTTAAATCATTGATACCAGCATGTAGTAGTAATGATATGAAAGTTTCGTGATTAGAAACCAAATTAAGCTAAATCGTGTTAATACAGCCAAAAACTCGTGTTTTTTCTTAGGCGTTTTGACACAAGTTTTCTTTGGTCGGTTTCCGCTTTTGTTTCATATGTATGAAACGTTTTTCATTCTGGAGTCCAAAACACTAGTTGGAAGTTGAGCTCTCCATTCTTGTTTTTAAATTGGACAGATTAAGGAAAACTTAAGCAGTTTTGGCTTTGATTAAGGTAACAGTTAATGTAGGACGCAAAAATAAGGTTTCCGCTTTTGTTTCATATGTATGAAACGTTTTTCATTCTGGAGTCCAAAACACTAGTTGGAAGTTGAGCTCTCCATTCTTGTTTTTAAATTGGACAGATTAAGGAAAACTTAAGCAGTTTCGGCTTTGATTAAGGTAACAGTTAATATAGGACGCAAAAATAACGTTTCCGCTTTTGTTTCATATGTATGGAACGTTTTTCATTCTGGAGTCCAAAACACTAGTTGGTAGTTCAGCTCTCCAATCTTGTCTTTAAATCGGACAGATTAAGGAAAACTTAAGCAGTTTCGGCTTTGATTAAGGTAACAGTTAATGTAGGACGCAAAAATAACAGTAAAATTGTCTTTTCTTGGGATATCTGATTTGCTTCATTTGGAAATACAGATAATACATTTTTAGGAAACTTTTGATGATAAAAGATTGAATAATAATTTCTGTAGAAATAAGAATAAGAACACGAAAAAAAATTCGGATAATAGGAATTGTCAAATTTTACCACATGCACTCTATGTCCGTATTTTTTTAAAACTAAAAAATACGGTCAGTGATCAGCTATCTGTCAGCATTTTTACGTGAAAATCATTCATGTGCGCACATGGAAAGAGGAGGGGGGGGGGGGGGTCAAGATCCTTACAATTTCTCTAGGACTGGTCTTATAGATTGATTTATATAATTGTAATGTCGGTAACTTCCTGCCAATCACAATACAACCACAGCAAGCTAAGGTGTCAGTAAAAATACAATGAAGCATCAGTGTTTTGAGTGATCACAAGAGAGCATACATTATTTTCCATTATTTTCCATCAATACCTGAAGCATCAGTGTTTTGAGTGATCACAAGAGAGCATACATTATTTTCCTTGTTTATGTGCGAAGGAATTCGGAAATTTTTCAGTATATACATTTCGCATATGCACATAGATAGGCTTCATTGAAAGGTGAGCAATTTTCTTTTTGTCAGTCTTACCGTATTCTGTCTCAAGGTTGGGGCACCGCTTTGATACTTTCAGCAAATCTTTTTTTAAGGGGCTGGAAGCTAAGTGGAATTGTAATTTCGTGTTTGGGGAAGGTGGAAATACATTTTTCTTTGGTTTTCATAAAAGAGTACAGACAGGGCCATATCCAGGATTTTCGTTCGAGGGAGGGGGATGTATAACAAACAAGACTTTAAAAAAACGCAACAAAATTTGTTTTCATGTTTTTTTGTTACTTTTGTACGAGTTTGAAAAAAAATTCGGGAGGACGAGAGTCAAACCGGGTAACCCATCCCCTCTTGTAGATATGGGCCTGAGTATTGGCTATGGTTTTTCCCTTTTTATGCTTTATCCCGACAGGTTCTTTGGCTAGTCTTTTTTTCGACTTCGGTTTGGTTCAATATCTAAAATTATTATGTTCTTAATGCTGGTAAAATACAGTCACTAAAACTTTTACTGTTCCTTTGTTGTCCCTTTTCCTGACTGAATATTGCACACTTTTGCATAATTTTGCGCAGGTGGAATTAAGTCTACTTGAGTCCATGAGGAATCAGGTGCAATTTAACTTTTCGTTCATTTTACTGGCTAAAAAATTGTAGAAATGATCACGGGGGAACCAAAAGGCCTTAAAAAGGCGCAGTTACTTGACCTCCCTCTTTGACGTAGAGTTAAGGAATGAAGTGATTGGCTTATGAAAATATGTCCCTAATGTAAACATATTAAATGTTATCGCAATTTTTACTACTGCTGCCAAGCCATTTCTCTTTTTCTCTTTGGCTATAGTGTCAAGCTAGTACTGTAGTGAGGGTAATGTTTTGTTTTTTTAGGGAGAACAATTCGGCCTGCAGGTAATTCAAAAGATGTCATGTCACACTATAAAATTTTACACGAGAGGGAAAAACTGAATAATGCTAACAAAAATCCGATGATCTTGAGGGCTAAAGACTACTGTTGGATCTCGAGATAACAGGCTTATCAAGCAATTCTCGCATAGCTGTCATTGATTGCCTTGCAGTGTGATGTTACACAATCGTTTTGGAATGACCACACCACGAATTCATGATTACTATATTTTTGATTACTTGATTACTTGATTTCTATATTTTTGCTTTGAAATTTCTATTATACACCTAGACCCCGGCACCGCGCCGATAAGGGAAGATCGGCGGTGGCGGGGCCAAAAATAGCAGCAGCAGTTCATTGTTGCCGGCAAACATTTGTGTTTTGATCAGTCTTTATCAAATCCCAGCTTTAATTTATATCAGACTTGGGCCTATTCACGAGTTAGAAACTTCACGAGTTGCTGGCTGGACGCTGGTTTTCTTCGTTATTCAACACGAGAAGTAGAAATCTGGTAGAAACGAAATGGCTGTGGCATTTCAGAACCCTTGCATAATAGTTGAAATATCTAACAGCTATGTATTCCTAAGAGAATTAATCATCAAAATTAGTAGTATTTTTTTCATCGAGCAACTGTCACCATTGAGAAGAACTGTCACCATTTACATCACAGCTGGGTTGGTACGAAAATCTTTCCCCTTAGCCTTCATACCATCAAACATCCAGAAGGGATTCGGAAGGTAGAAGCATCCAGAAGGGAGGGAGTCGGGGTATATGCCCTTCCAAGCCCGATCGATTTGATAATGAAGATGTGTGCTCTTAAAAACAGACCAACCAAATGTTTTTTAGCCCATGAAGCTGATGGCAAATTTCCAAGCTCATCAGAGGCTCTAACTCCAGTCCCATCCCTACCTGCACTGCCATCCTATCACCCAATGCTCTCACTAAGCATGTGATTTTCCAGCCACTGTGAAATAGGATAGTCGCACCTGAATAAGTACAACCACATCCCAGCACCACCAAGAAAGCAAAATGCTTCAAGGAAGAAAGGAGGGCGGAGCAAAAGTGTTCACTGATATATCAGTGAAAGCCAAGGTTGAAGCTGCCGTTGCTACAAGGAAGGCAAAGAAAAGGTGGAAAAAAAATTGAAGCAACAAAAGCAAGCAAAATAAAGAAGCAGGCTGTGAAGAGATTTGATGAGAAGACAGCATTGAGGGTGAAAATGAAGCCTAAAAGGTTCAGACAGTGACTCTTGATGACAACTCAGACAGTTCTCTTGGGTAAGATAGTGAAAAGGAATGTGAACTTATTTTTCATTTGGATTGCTTTTGGCAAGTTTGTAAAAGTCATCTATGAGGGCCATTAGGGAGAAAGTAGAACCTACAACAGAGGTCAGTGTGACAACTATGAGTGGTGAGAGAGGTAATGTGTGAAAGTGGCTGGAACAGGTAGATCATATTTACTACATGAAAGAGGATTTAGGGCAAAAACACCCAGTACTTGGACAGTGTGTGATCTTGTACGAAGCTTTTGACAAAAATGTATCTTCCCTAAACAAGGACAGCAGTTTATTTATCTTGGACCTAATGAAGATAGTTGGGATTGGCTGAATACAATCTTGTTGCCAAGCCTTATTAAATATGATTACTCTTTTTCATAACACATGTCAGTGATTGAATCTGTCCATAACTGAGATACTTCAATTTTAAGATCTTTTGTTCAAGGTTAGGCCTGTTTTCCAAGATTTGATTCCAGCTAAAAATTTGCAATTGCAATTAGGCCTCTACTATTAACTGTCTGTAAATTTAAAATAGTTACCATTATATATGGGTGAAATATTCAAATAGATGAAATACTTATAAGAAAATTTAGACAGATTTAGCAGAGAAAAATTAATTTTCCAGGTGGTATAATAGATATAACTGTTGAGATGGTGATTAGGGAGACCTACATTTGTAGTTTCCTTCCCATTCATTTCTGTTGATGTCTGAAATAGGTCCCCGTCCTGTAATTAGACACTTCCTAGTCTGTTCCTAATTATTACACCTCCAGTGGTTTTATGACAAATAAGGAAAAAAATTAAATGTCGTCGATGTTAAATTCAATCTCTGGCAGACATTCAAGAATAACCTGGATTCTTGGGGTGGCTTCCGCCGACATGGACGTCGTTGGGATAAGGACTGGCTGAAGATTGCAGAAGACAGAAGAGGCTGCTGCTGACAGATCGTGTTGGACTACGTCAGTCTTCCCATCGTCCATTGGTGCCGGGCAGGAGGGATCATCTACTGGTTCCCGCCGAAAGTAAAAAAAAGTAGGCAAGATGTTAAATTCAGAATTTAACAGTTAGGAACTTGAGAATTTTCAGAACCTACCGTCTATGGTAACACTGCTATGTCACAGAATCAAAACCTCAGTATTTACAAACACATGCCTATGGCGAGGACTCAAGAAATATTGATTCTTTGCTATACCAAGGTGTCTTGAAATAGCGAGGTCCTTAAATTTCAAGTTCCTAACTGGACTTTAATCTGGCGTCTGTTCGAAGTCTATTCAATGGATGTGCTACAAGAACTAGTGCTGAATAAAAACTCACCCTGGAAGCACAAGGAATTCTTGAAAACTATTTGTGTGCGCACTTGTTTGTTTAATTTTGAAAACCACACTTGATTTCTAAGCAGGGAAATCGAAATCCTTAGCCACATTGCGGTTGACGCAATAAATAATTGGCTCAAATTAATTCAAGTGCGGACCACTGCCACCTCAGCTGACGGCGGTGCACCGGCAGTGTTACAACACTTCGGTGGCGGCCGACCGGGTCTCTCGTCGGCAGAGTTCGCAGAATGTGCCAGCACGGCACCAGGATCTATATATAGCATTGGGAATGCCGATTAGACCAGGTAGGCCCCCCTAAAATTCAGCTTATGGGCACCCATGCATCTTGTACTTGTCATTATTCCTTTAAAATTCACGCTTCCAGGAAAAATGGATAACTTTATAATTTAACTTCTTTTTAGAACAAGTGATAAAGAACCTAATTGACTTTTTGGTACTTGTTAATTAAACGAAACACACTCAATAATTACGCTCTGTAAGATCTGAGAAAACCGGTCTCTTAGCCTCAAAGACAAGTGACGGGTGACAGAATGCATTGGACTTGCATATAATTGGAGCTATATATTTGAACATTAGAAGGGGTGTGTGTGAAGTATAGCGGGTTTGCGTGCAAAATATTAGCTTGAATTATTCTGCATGTTATGAAGTAACAATTGTTTTTTAACTTCACACTGTCCAAATACTTTACCCCTACGCCCTAATTTGAAAATATATAGATAAAGTATCACATTTTTATCATATTAATGAATATTTCATTGGGATTACTTACTTTCTTACTTTACTTTCGGCAGGAACCAGACGATGAACTGTCCTGCCCGGCACCAAAGGATCTTGGAATGACTTCTGACGACGACTTGGACCTGTCGGCTGCAGCTTCTCCGGCGATCTTCAGCCAGTCTTTGCCCCATCTCCGACCGTGTCTCCTGAATCCTCCCCACGGTTCCAGGTCCTCCTTGTATTTTTGCCACAGGTTCTTCCTTTTTCCTCCTGGTTTACGTTTCCAGGAGGGGGCTGGTTCGCAGACAAGGACGTCTCGACATATCGTGCTTTCGGAAAGGCGCAATGTGTGGCCGAGGAGCTTCAGGCGACGTTTTTTAATGATAAGCGATAGCTCTTCAAATTGGCCACGGTGACTCCTTACTTCACTATTGGAAGTCCTGTCCCTTAATGCGGAGGATATAACGAAGGCAGTGGTGGTCGAACACATCCAAAGCGCTCGTGTCTTCAGCCTTGATTGGCCATGTCTCGCAAGCATAAAGTAGTAGTGCTCGAACAGTTGCAACATAGATTCTGACTTTTGTTTTGGTTAAGATCTCCCGTCTGGTCATAGTGCTTTACTCAGGTTAGTAAAGACTTGCCCGGCTTTTGCTTCGCGGGTCGAGATATCCCGTTCAGCTATGTGACCTGGTTTTATGATGGAGCCCAGATATTTGAACTCTTCGAGGTTTTCTATATTCTTTCCATCAAGGGTAACCTGGCAAGGAGTGGGTTGGTTGAGAGCCAGTACTTTAGTATTTGCGCCACTGATGGTCATTCTGATGCGCTTTGAGACCTCAGAGGCATCGTCGATCATGCCTTGCAAGCTGTCGGCGGTGGTGTCGAGCTCAGCCACGTCGTCTGCGCAGTCCAAATCTGTTAGGGACTGGAGGAAACCAAATATTTGTCCGAACACTATTCCGCTATGGTTTCTCATTGCATTATTTATGATCCGATCTATCGCGCAGTTGAATAGTATACGTGACAGAGGGCATCTGTGTTTTACATCAAACTCAACTGGAAACTTAGGGGTGTAATTATCAGAAACATGGATGTAAGTTTCAGTGTCCTTATACACACTTTGGAGTATCTGAATTATATCTTGTGGCATACCGTCTTCAGCCATAATTCTCTATAGCTCCTCCCTGGTGAGGGAATGAAAGGCATCTACAAAGTCAATAAAGGCAATGAGAAGGGGTATAGCAAACCTGCTGTACTGCAGAAGGATGAGACGAATCGTCAATATCTGCTCTGGACAGCCTCTGCCTCGTCTAAAGCCAACTTGTTCAGGACGAGTTAACTTTTCACGTGTGTCTTTGAATCTACTACTACTACTGCTACTAACAACTCACCGCAGCACCTAGCCGCCTGAGGCCAACACAGCTACTCACGCTCCTCCTCCATCCCAATCTATTCAAAGCTTCCCTTTTTACGACCGCCCATGAAGTTCCCATTTCCTTTAAATCTTTATTTATGACGTCCTCCAACCCCAGACGAGGACGACGAGGACGACCTGCTTTCCGATTAGCCCTGGACGGTTGACTGAAAAGAACAATCTTCGGCAATCTGTCATCCTTCATCCGCACAACGTGCCCTAGCCACCTCAACCTTTCTTTCATTATAGCCCTAGAGAGCGGTATTGAACCACATTTTTCGTATAGCCTTTTGTTTGAAATAAGGTCAGTCAGCCGGGTACCCAAAACAATCCTTAAGCAATTTCTCTGGAAAACATCTAGAAAATCTTCACCCACTTTTCGGAGCGCCCATGCTTCAGAGCCATATTTGACCACTGTCATCACTGTAGCTTCTAATATTCTAATCATGGTTTGCAGATTTATCTTCCTATTCTTCCAAACTTTTTTTAACTGCGAAAAAACACCCTGAGCCTTGGCTATTCTACTTTTGACATCTTCACTGCTCCAACCATCTTTACTAGTAATTCTACCAAGGTAAGGGAAGCTGCCCACCCGATGAATTTTTTCATTATCCAACGTCACCTCTTCATCTTCACTTATTCCTGGCCTTAGTGACTTAGTATTTTTAACATTAATTTTCAAACCTATTCTAGCACCCTGAACTCGCAAAACCTCTAAAACTTCATTAATTTTGCTCACACTTTCATCTAGAATACTTAAATCATCAGCATAATCTAAGTCCAGGAGGCTTTTTCCTCCCCATTTGATTCAGTGGTCTCCCATTGCCTTTCCTGTGCTCCTTAAGACAAAGTCCATCAAAATAATCCATAAAAGGGAGATAGAACACAACCCTGCTTAACTCCTGATTTAATATAAAACCAGCTGCTAAACTCATTTCCTACCTTAACCACAGCAGTGTTATTCTCGTACATAGCACTAATCACTTTAATGTATTGGTCTGGTATGCCATACAAGGATAAAATTTTTACTAAAGCTCTTCTATCAACAGAATCGAACGCTTGCTCATAATCTATAAAACTGAGGACCAAAGGTGTTTGAAAACTCAGGCACAAGTAATTTACTACTTACAGAGACCAGACTAATGCCTCGATAATTACCACAATCACTTTTATCACCTTTCTTATAATGTGGCTTAATTAGGGTTTTCCCAAAATCGTTAGGTACTTTCCCTCTTTGAAAAATCATATTCATAATCTTCAGTAACTTATTTCTAACCACAGAGCTGCCATATTTAAGAAACTCATTAACCACCCTATAAGTACCCGGAGCCTCATTATTATTTAGCCATTTTAGCACCATCACTGGTTCCTCCCCAAAATATTAATCTTCCTTCACAGCCGAGATTTGGCAAACTTTCATTTCTCTTCATGCATTTTACTGCAGGTCTTTCTCAGTGGAACTAATTCCCAATAACTTCGACCCATCTCTCCTTAGTTTTTTCCTTATCGTTAATTGCGGCCCCATTCCTACCTCTAACTGAGCCAAGTCCGGGTTGACAACTCCCTCTCAATTTGTTAACAGGCTAGTACAATATTTTACTATTATGCCGTCTAGCTGCATCTTCCAGATCCTCGGCAATTTTATCCATGGCCTCCATTTCTCACCTCCTTAGTTCATATTTTAATTCTTTCTCCACTTTCTTTACATTCCTTTGGTTTTCATATGATCTATCTCTCAGATAATTCTCGTGCAAGTCCTTTCTCCTTCGTATCGAAAATATGGACTTTACACTAATATGCTTAGCCACAGTCCTAACTGTCTTTACTAAAAAAACTTCAGCAACTTTACGGATTATTTTTCTAAAATTATTCCAACCATCTTCCACATTATCAAATTTTAAACTCTAAAGTTTAGTATTCAACTGTTCCTGGAAAGTTTCTCTCAAATTCTTATCCTGGAGTCTACCAGCATCATAACTTCCCGGGAGGTAGTTACCCTTCTGATACTTCAACTTTAAATTAACCCTTGACACTACTAGATGGTGATATTTACTCTTAACATCAATAACGGCACTCCTATATACCCTAGTATCTTGTATTGATCCTGCTAGTCTTCGGTTTACAATAACATAATCAGTAAGGTTCGCTGTCTTACTATCACGTGAATACCATGTTAACTTTTTGACCAAACCATTTTATGACCAAACACCGTATTGGTTATACCCAGATTGTTATACCTACGAAATTGCAAAAGTCTGTATCCATTACTCTTTTCTTTTCCTACACCAAATTTACCTAGGCTAGGATATCATCTATCCCTATTTCTACCAACCTGGGCGTTAAATCTCCCAGTAAAAACATCATATTTCTACCTGGGACCCTGTCTATTCGATCCTGTAACTGTAAATAAAATTCATCTGAGTCACTAGTATCTCCGTCAGTCGGTTCTAAAGGGGCATATAATAATATAACTGATACCCTGAACTTTTTTGTCATAAAATGAGCAAGTAGTATTCTATTATTAATACCTTTCCAGCCTAAACACGACTTAGCAGCTTCTTTATTCATCATTAGCCCTACTCCCTGTTTATATACCCCATCCTTCCTGCCTGAGTAAACAAATTCTATATCACCTAATTTCTTGCTTCCTACCCCTGGGATATGAGTTTCTAAAAAACCTAATAAATTCAGTTCGAATCGTCTGAATTCGTCAGTCAAAATGTCGATACGATAGTCATTTTTAACGTCGTAACATTCCAAGCTCCAATTTTCATGTTCTTTAAATGATTGAAATTATTTTCGCCTCAGGAAAAGCAATGATTCCGGATACCAGTGCAGGACACGGATCACATATCTTCTCAAGTCTACACCGAAGTGCTTAAGCCAGCCTAGAACCGGACAGCAAGAAGTCCCTGGGAACTCCATGAATGGGGGCTTTGTACAATCCTGGGCCCATCTTGGTCACAACATGGTTTTCAGCACCTGGCGCTGCTCTTCTATCAACAAGAGTCGAAATCCTGCACAGATAATCTCAAGCCTATTACCTCAGACTCATTATATATTCATGCCTACAAATATTATGGTACTATGGGGAGGCAGCCCATAATAGATAAATTAGCTAGGAAGAGGTTTCTCAGCCCAAAAACGCCCGTCAAAACATACCAAGCCCAGAAGAATTATCCATTAGTCAGAATCCCGTGCGAATGCTATGTTGTTTACTAGGCTATGATTTCCTCGAGGGGCGCCACTCCTCAAGTAGGAATAGAGTTGACCGCAAGGTCCCCAGTCTTGCAGGTACCCCGATAGGGTCGAGTCAGCCCTTTGCAGAGGCCGTTTTCCATAGACCTGGATCTTACGCCCTGCCGCAGTTGTCCTCCTATAGAGGATCCTCCCGCGATGGTGTTCTGCATCACCATGCAATTTAACCCATTACTGGGAGACGGTTTGTATCTCCTGGGACTTGTGGACAAACCAGTGGGCCCTTTTGAGTGTACATTTCAGGGGCCTTCTTCCTCCTCTGCCTGTATGTATGACCCTGGGTGAGGGTACCCCAGTTTCTATTATTGATCCCCAAGGATAAGGTCCCTCCTTTGTCTGGGCCTTTTGTGGAGGTACCCTACATATCAGTAGGGCGTTCCCCTATGGCCAACTGGGGACACACTGAATTGTTTGGGGGAGACCAACTAATATCTAGCCTAATCTATTTATTCACTTCAACATTAGCTTGTACAACTAATGTAAGATTAATGTCTGGTCTAAATTATTGATTAACTTCAACATTAGCTTGCAAAACTAATGTAAAACTAATATCTAGCCTAATTTATTGATTCACTTCAACATTAGCTTGTAAAACTAATGTAAAACTAATATCTAGCCTAATTTATTGATTCACTTCAACTCTAGCTGGTAAAACTAATATAAAATTAATGTCTAGCCTAATTTATTGATTCACTTCAACATTAGCTTGTAAAACTAATGTAAAACTAATATCTAGCCTAATTTATTGATTCACTTCAACATTAGCTTTTCAGAAGAATGACGCAGAAGATCCTCATGGCATGGTCGATCAGGGAGATACCTCTATAGTATCCGCAAATGGCCTTATCTCCTTTTTTGTATAGCGAACGGGGACTGATACCTCAGTCTTTTGGGAAGATCTTTATCGTCAATACCTGGACAAACAGGTCGGTTAGGTGGCATAGTAGAGTTGGTGAGGACTTGAACATTTCAGAAGGGATCCCATCCTCTCCTGGAGTTTTATTGTTTTTCATGCAATTCAGTGCTTTTTGTACGTCCGTAATACTTGGTGGATCGAGGTTTATTGGGTAAGGCTGTCTATCAGCACTCAAGAAGGCAGGTAAATCGCACGGGGGTATGACAGGGTTTAGTAGCTCAGAAAAATGCTCTCGCCAGCGTTCCATGCGTCCTTCTTCTGTTCGGATGAGTTCTCCGGACTTATCTTTCAGTATGTCAACCGCTACAGGAGCTTTTCCTGTCGCTTCTTTTAGGAGTTTGAACATTTTCCTGCTGTTGTGGTTCTTGGACGCTTGTTCCAATTCATTCGCCAGATCTGACGAGTATCCAGTATCTATTCTCTGTCCCGTTTCAGTGACTGTTTAACTGCTTTGCTGGCTAGTTTTAAGGGTTCTTATGCACCTCCCCGAGGGGTCGCTTCTTCTCGACTAGTTCTATGGTGTGGTCAGAGATCCAGGATCGGTGTTTTCATTTTTTGTGACCAACCACCTCTTCAGCTACGTCTTGTGTCGCAATTTTTATCTCCGTCCATTCTTCGTTGACGTCAGAAAGACGGTTCAAAGCTTTGAACCGGTTGCTTAGCTTTAACTCGAAGTCGGCTTTAATTTCCGGGAATCTTAGTTTCGACACATCGAAGTGCTTCCCTGCCTTCTATCGCTTCTGTCTACTAAGGCGGTGACGGACTTTGCAAGTGAGGAGATAGTGATCAGATCCATTTAACGATCCTGTGTCTGCTCCTCTGTATACCCGGGCATCTATACAGGACCTCCTCCATCTTCTGCTGACTAAGATGTGGTCAATCTGAGCTGTTGTTGCGCCGTCGTTCGAACGCCATGTTACGAGGTGGAGTCTCTTGGGCTCAGAGAGAGTGTTTGTGACGCATAGGTTCTTGTATCCGGCTAGCTGTAAGAGCCTTTCTCCATTGATGCATCTATTACCAACGGTGTGGCGGCCAATAACTGCTGCTGTGTCGGGGTTTACTCTGCCAAGCTGGGCATTCCAGTCTCCAGCGACAAAGAGCATATCACGCCTTGGTGCCTTGTCGATGATCCGTTGTAGGTCATAATAAAAGGCATCTTTGACCGCGTCACTGCTATCCCTTATCGGAGCGTACACAGCGATTATGGTTATGTGGCTAATGTGGCCTCTCAATCTAATCATGGCGATCCTTGGTGACACTGGCTCCCAAGAGGTAACGCATGGTGCAGTAGGATCGTCTATAAGGAACCCAACTCCTTGTTGGCAGGAACCATCCTTGGGACCCGAGTTGTAGAACTGGAATGAGTCAGATTCGGAAACGTTCAACTTTTTAGACAGAACATTATTCAGTCTCGCTTCTGACAGACAACAAACGTTGATTTTATACTTCTGTAGCTCCCTTGCAAGGAGCAGTTGCGTGGATTCCAGCTTGCAGCTGCGAACATTCCACGCGCCAATATGTAAATGTTTTCTTGATCGTGTGGCTTGCATACTTGTCGGGCCAGGCACCACCCTGACCTGGTCCGTGTCGGCTACCGTGAATGCCGTAGTAGTAGTATCTCTTTGCATTTGATCTTCAGTATCCATTGGTGTTCCATGGGAATTGGCTTGAACAAAGGCTCCCCAGACCCTTGCAATTGCAGAGGCCGTTGTCCAATCCTGGATCTTCCGCCCTTTCGCAGTTGTCCTCCTGGAGAGGATCCTTCCGATGGTCTCCTGCAGTACCATACAATTTAACCCATTGCTGGAAGAAGGTTCGCAACTAGTGGGACGTGTCCACACGTCGATGGGCTCTGCCCAGTGTGCGTCAAAGGGGCCTTCTTCCTCCTCCGCCTGTTTCTATGACCCTGGGTGGGGGTACCCTAGTTTCAATTTTGGACCCCCAGGGGATAGGTTCCCCTTTGGTCCGAACCTCCCTTTATGAAGGTACCCTACATATCTGTAGGACGTTTCCCTATCCGCCACCTGGGGACGTGCTGAGTGGCCTGGGGAGGGCCCCTACTGAGAAGGTGACTCAGTAGGTACTCAGCTACTTCATTGGGATTAATCATTAGGCAAACCGGTTTTTCAACAGACCTTACATAGCGTAATTCTTGAGTGTGTTTCGTTTAATTAACAAGTACCGACTTTTCTTCTTTTTTTTGTTGCTATTGAGAACCGTTTGTTTTTGCGAGGCAATTTTTTCGCAAATCCAAGATGTCGCAAAAATAATTTGATATCAAATGAATAATCTTAAACTATTACAGCCATGAAAAAAACCATTGCGTGTGTTAGAAAGGCTTAAATTTCTACGAATCCTGATGACCAAATAAAATAGAAGCAAACAGACTGAACCATTTCATAGCCTGCATAGTTTGACGGGTCGGCTCTGAATCTAAATAAATAAAAAATGTCCCGTAACACCTTTTCAGTTACCCCAGCCAAACTGGCCGTATTTAAGGTTGGTACCACCGTGGGGGTAATTCCTACAAATCTCCCTTTCCGTCACATTCATTATCGGTTACTCAAATTATATAAACTTCCTCCCCGTTGTAACTGCTACTAACAATGTTCCGTTAGCTGGTTAAAATTGAATTCTTAACCAACAATAATTTGTTACTAAGATGTCACTGAAAAAGAAATTCTCCGTTAACTTTAAAAATAACATTTTCACAGGTAAGCACATATTTAAAACAACGTTTTGAAACTTTAAAACAGGCATAATTTAAAACTAAACAAGACATAGAAGAAACTGATGTAAAACTGAAAACCCAGAAAGTCGTTTATATTTCGTAAACGAAGAAATTTGCAAGTTTTGTTTTTATTCTTTGAGATTTTGAATTTGGTACTAAAAATCAATGAATAATTTTATCCTTCAGAGTTTTAAGGTGAAAGAGAAATTTCCTTACCAATGCTATTAACAATTTCTGTAGCAGAGACCCTTTTTACGTCTAAAACACGAAAAAAACAATTTTTGAAGGACATTTGAATTTCCTCTTATTATATGTCTTACTGATTTATTAAAATAATATATAGAAATATTGAAAAATAAAATAAACAAATATAATATTTTTAATGACGATTTATAACGATGGTGACAGATTTGGGAGCAATCGGAACTATACTCCTATTAAAATAGGGATAATCCGAAATATTTTACCAGTTGCTTGCAGTTTGTCTAAAATGAATAAAGCTCTAGCGTGTAGTTATTTCCAGAATTCAAAATAAATACATATTATTTAAAACATATATATCTCCTGGCTAATGCCCTCAAGTAGTTCTCTTCATCCTTGGCCGAGATATTTCTAAAAAAAGATGATTCGTTTATAATGCCTGCTTCAGAAAATAGGATTTTACTTTAGGGGACAGGATTTATTTTTTTTTTGGGGGGGGGGGGGGGAAGGGAGGGGGATCAACAGCACAAAATGTTTTTTTCTTAAACCGTACTTGGCCAAAAGTGCTTGCTTTTCCATGTTATTTTTATACATTTTTGAGGGGAGCTGTAGACCTTCTACACTTCCTGGGAGCTATTCGCTAAGACTTAGTGCACTACTGACTATGACAGTGCTTTTTTGAAAGATTTTATTGACATTGTCCCTTGTGATTAGGGTCATAACTTTCCTGGCACCCTCCAAATAGATATAATTATAACAAATTCATGTAACTTAAACAAAGAGAAAAAGAGAAATTACTTTCCTTTGATAACAAGGTATGTTTTGGTTACATTGTTTTACGTCTGCGACGTAAAGTATGTTCTTTGTGTGTTCCAAAACTTTGTATGTTCCAAAAAACAGGCATTAATTCCAAAAAATAACTTAGAGCATCTGACAGTAAAAAAAATATACATATTTTTCAAACCACTTCGATAAGTGCTAAATTTTGGCTCGTGTTGTTTCGTGTTTTAATTTTTTTTTTCAAACTTAAATAAATAGTACTTACGTGTAAAAGCGACCAGACCAAAGATGTGAAGTTAGGTTAATCACAATGAAGTGTATCACAATATGATGAAAATATTATACTTTAGTAACAAAATTATGGAAACTACAACAGAGAATCAGAGGAAACGCTATAGCATTGCCTATAGTAAAGGCCATACGGCTCCAGTGTTTTATTATTTATTATTACTATTTTTTTCCAGAGGCACTTCGTATGGAAGGGGTCGTCATATAAACTTCGGAGGGGGCTTATTCGATTGGAAGTAGAGAATTGTAATGCCGTTTTTAAGGGTAAAAACTGATTGGAAGGCAACTAACACCCAATTCACGACCACCATTTCCCCAAACACATCCAATCAAAATTTTGAGATAGCCATTTTGTTCTACGTTATTTATTTCCATAGAAATTATGTTTCTGAGGAGGACACTCTACCCACAGCCTTCAGGGCAAGGGTTGTAAGTTATGCCCTGGGGGCATGTAAGCCTTTTATAGAAAGCTTTGTCGTAGAAACTTCAAAAAGGGCTCATTCGATTTGAAATTCAAAGGGCTAGTGCCCTTTTTAACAGTCAAAAGTAATCGGAGGGCAACTAGCCCCTATCTCACGCCCACCCCAACACATTCCCCCTAAACACATCCAATCAAAATTTTGAGATAGCCATTTTGTTCAACGTGGTTGAAAATTCTGGAGATTAGGTCTTTGAGGATGAGAACCCCCCCCCACAGCCCTCGGGGCAAGGGTTGTAAGTTATGACCTGAGGGCACATAAGGTTTTTATAGAAAGTGTTGTCGTAGAAACTTCAAAAAGAGCTCTTTCGATTAAAAATTTAAATGGCTTGGGCCATTTTTAATTGTCGAAAGTGATTGGAAGGCAACTAACACCCCTTCCAAGCCCAACATCTCCCCAAACACATCCAATCAAAATTTTGAGATAGCCATTTTGTTCAACGTCGTTGAAAGTTCTGGGAATCATACCTTTGAGCAGGCAAGGGTTGTAAGTTATGCCCTGGGGGAATAACCACCCCCCCCCCCCACACACACACATCCCTCAGGGCAAGGGTTGTAAGTTATGCCCTGGGGGGATATAAGGTTTTTCTAGAAAGCGAAACTTAAATGGCTAGTGTCCTTTTTAATATTCGAAAGTGATTGGAAGGCAACTAACTTCAGTCTTCAGGGCTAGGGTTATAAGTTATGCCCTGGGGGCATATATGGTTGTTATGGAAGGAATACTCGTATAAACTTCAGAGAGGGCTGATTTGATTGGAAATTGAAAGTTCTAGTTCACTTTTTAAACGTCAAAAGATATCGGAGGGTAATCAGTCCCCCCCCCCCCCCACGCCCTTTTTCCCAAATGCATCCAATAAAAATTTTGAGATAGTTATTTTTTTAAAAATAGTGCAAAGATTGTATAACAAAAACTCCGGTGTCGACACAACCCCCAAGGGCACGGGGGCAGGCGTTGTAAGTTATGCCCTGGGGGCATATATGGTTCTTATAGAAGGGTTACTCGTACAAACTTCAAAGAGGGCTTATTTGATTGGAAATTGAAAGATCAAGTTCACTTTTTAAGAGTAAAACGAGATTGAAGGGCACCTAGCCCCCCCCCCTCTACGCTCTTTTTTCCTCAAACCCATCCACTAAGAACTTTGAGATAGCCATTTTCTTAAAAATAGTTCAAAGACCACATAACGAAAACTCCAGGGTCAACACAGCCTCCCAAGGCCCGAGGGCAGGCGTTGTAAGTTGTGCCCTGGGGAAATATATGGTTCTTATGGAAGGGATCCTCATAAAACCGGAGAGGGCTCATTTGATTAGAAATCGAAAGTTCTAGTTCAGTCTTTGAGAGTCAAAAGAGATTGGAGGGCAACTAGCCCCCCCCCCCCAACGCCCCTTTTCCCCCTAAATACATCCGATAAAAATTTTGAGATAGCCATCTTAAGTTAAAAATTGTTCAAAAGTCAGATAACAAAAACTCAGGTTTCGACACAGCCCCCCAGGGGCCCGAGTGCAGGCATTGTAAGTTGTGCCCTGGGACATATATGGTTCTTATGAAAGGGATGCTCGTATAACTTCAGAGAGGGCTCATTTGATTGGAAATTGAGAGTTCGAGCTCACTTTTTAATAATCAAAAGAGATTGAGAGCAACTACCCCCCCCCCCACATGCCTTCTTTTTCCAAACCCATGCGATGAAAATTTTGAGATAGACATTTTGTTAAAAATAGTTCAAAGGTCGGATAAGGATAACTCCTTTGTCAATACACCCCCCCCCCCAGGGCCCAGGGGAAGGCGTTCTAAGTTACGCCAAAAGGGCATGTATAATTATTATAAAAGGGATGCTCCTAAAAGCTTCATAGAGGGCTCATTTGATTGGAAATTAAAAGTTCTAGTTCACTTTTAAGAGTCAAGAGATTTAAGGGCAACTATCCCCCCCCCTCACGCCCTTTTTCCCCAAACCCATCCACTACAAATTTTGAGATAGCCAGTTTTTTGAAGATTGTTCAAATATTAGATAACAAAAACTCGGGTATTAACACAACCTCCGGGGCCTGGAGGGTAGGCGTTGTAAGTGTTGTCCTGGGGTCGTATATGGTTCTTATGAAAGGGATGCTCGTATAAACTTCAGAGAGGGCTCATTTGATTGGAAATTAAAAATTTAAGTTCACTTTTTAGGAGTCAAAAGATATCCGAGTGCAACTAGCCCCCCCCCCCGCCCACACCGCTCTTTTCCCAAGCCCATCCGATAAAATTTTTAAAATAGCCATTTCATTAAAAAATAGTTCAAAGGTCAGATAACAAAAACTCCTGTGTCAACACAACCCCCCAGGGCCTAGGGGTAGACGTTGTAAGCAATGCTTTGGGGGCCTATATAATTCTTATGGAAGGGATGCTCGTATTAACTTTGAAGAGGACTCATATGATTGGAAATAGAATTTTTTCGTTCACTCTGTAAGAGTAAAAAGAGATCGGAGGACAACTACCCCCCCCCCCTCCACGCCCTAAATGCATCAGATAACAATTTTGAGACAGACATTTTGTTAAAAATAGTTCAAAGTTCAGATAACAGAAAATCAGGTGTCGACACAGCCCCCAGGGTCCGGGGGTAGGCGTTGTAAGTTATGCCTTGGGGGTATATATGGTTGTTATGGAAGGGATGCTCGTATAAACTTCATAGAGGGCTCATTTGATTGGAAATTAAAAGTTGTAATTCCATTTTTAAGAGTCGAAAGTGATCGGAGGGCAGCTAGCCTCCTCCCAAACTCCATTTATTTTTTCCCAAAGGCACTTCATATAGAAGGGGTCGTCGTATAACTTCAAAGGGGGCTCATTCAGTTGGAAATCGAGAGCTCTAGTGCCCTTTTTAAGAATCAAAAGTGATCGGAGGGCAACTAGCTCCCTCCCTCAAGCCCTGTTTCCCCAAATCCATCTGATAAAAAATTTGAGGTAGCCATTTTGTTAAAAATAGTTCAAAGATCATATAACAAAAACTCCTTTACTCCTTTATATTATTACTTATTGTATGTTTTTTGCTATGATTGTTTATTTAATTTCTGTTCGTTTTGGGTTTCATTTATTCTTTAATAGTAATTTCTGGTCGTTTCTAGTTTGAATTTTAAAAGGTATTTGTATCTGTTGAGCTTAAGTTTAAAATGGCCTTTACTTTTCTTTGAAAAACTTATTTTTCGGAAAGTTTTGATTAATTAATTATGGAAAACAGGCCGACTAGACGTTTATTAAATTAATTAGAAAAAAACACTTTCCAAAAAAGAATTTTTAAAGAAAAATATAGGCCATATTAAACACAAGATCAGAATAAACATAAACCTACAATACCTCAAACTCAAAACGACCAGAAATTACTATTAAAGAATAATTGAAACCCAAAACTAACAGGAATTAAATAAACATTCGTAGCAAAAAAGCAGACAACAGGTACTAATATAAATGAATAAATAAATCTTAAAACGAGTAGAGTTTGAATTGAAAATCCAAATCAAGCTTAAAACGAAAAAAAACACAAACAAGAGTTTGAATTTTCCGCCTTCTTTCATTGTAAAAATCAAAAACCTACTGCGTAATTGGCGCTTAGAAAGGGAACTTGAAATTTCAATTTCCAATAGAATGAGTCACCGATGAAAATTATACGATTATTTCTTCCATAAAAAAAACTTATATACCTCGAGGCATAATTTACAACACTTGCCCTCGGGTTCTGGGGGGTTGTGTAAACCTCTGAGTTTTTGTTATTTGATCTTTGGTCTATTTTGGACAGAATGAAAATCTCAAAAATTCAATCGGATGCATTTGGGGGAAAGACGGTTGGTGGGGAGGGGGAGGGCTAGTTTCCAAAAGATTTCTAATCGTTTCAGTCCCCTCCGAAGTTTACCTTTTCTATAAAAATGTTATATACCCCGGGCATAAATTACAACCCTTCCCCCTAGATCGAGGGGGGGGGGAGTTAGTTAATCCTGAAGTTTTTTATCTGATTGTTATACTGTTTAAAACAAAATGGCTATCTCAAAATTCTGATTAAATGTGTTTGGGGAAAGGAGGGCGTGTGTAGGGGGGGTATATGCCCTCCGTTCACTTTTGACTCTTGAAACGAAGGTTCTCCCTCTGAAGTTTATGTGGCCACAATTTCAATTAAACCTTATATGTCCCCGGGGCACAAGTTACAACCCTTAGTTCCTCCGATTTTGATCCTGAAGTGTTTGTTATATAGTCGTTGGACTGTAGTAGTAACACCATAGGCACTTCCACGAGACCCATAAGCACTATTCCTTTCTTCCTTGACGATGAATGGCGACCCCCTCAAGATGTTATTAATTTTCTAAGCGATGCAGGTGTTACATCAATGTTTACCTTTGTAATATGGAAGACGCAATCGGATTTACAGAAGACACATGGATTCTGGAAGCCTCATAGCAAGATTCCCGTGACGCCAAGGAAGACACACCCCGTTTTAAATGGTCAGGTGTAATATGGATGACGCAATATTGCTTCAGTATTAGAAGGAATACAGGTGGCAAGATTCCCACAACACCCAAGATTTTAAAGGAATCCTAGAATTCAATCGGTCCCTGTTTCCATGACACAGGTGGCGAGATTCCCTTGACACCCTGGTTTCCGTAACCAGGTGTGACGACAATTTTTATATTTTGGTTGCTATGTAATATGGATTATGCAATCGTGCGTGACAAGCTAGACTTCAGGGACCCATAGGGAATCCTCGCTTGTAACTGAGCACGGCACACACGTGGGTGTTGTTTAATGACAGCGCGCATCTTACGTAATGGCAGTGCAAACATCACTGTCACTGTAAGAGGGGGAGGGGTTCTTGGCGATGAATCCATGTCCAAATTTAGCCATGAGACCCGACTACCCCTAATTAAGCCTCGAATAAAAGAAAAGAACCAAGTGAGAGAGATACCTTGACAAAATCCTAACATCGTAATAAAATAGACCAGATAACACAGGTATAGAGAAAAAGATTTTATTGTAAAAGAAGAGAATTTTAGTATTGTTATTAGTTATATAATTATAATCAAAATTCAACATTATTATTCACAATCAGAAATCAAAGATCAATCCTTGTTCTTGTATTGGCTAGAAGTAAAATTTCATTATTATTGAAGAAAAGTAAGCGTTCTAATTATAACTATTTGCTTACATCGCATAATACTTTTTTGAGATTTTATTTTTCCTTGGTCTTATGTAATGACGACGCACACGTGGGTCTTATGTAATGACAGCGCCTGTGTGGGTGTTGCATAATAACAGCGCACATCTTACCTAATGGCAGCGCGCAAATCAATGTCAAATAGCCCTTTTTTAAATTTTATTTTTCGTCGAGAGGTTCAATGCGTTTCTTTTTTTTTCTTTCTTTCAAAGCATGTCTTTTTTCTTTCTTTCAAGGCTTTTTTTTCTTTCTTTCAAGACGTTTTTTCTTTAGCTGTTTTCCCTTGGTAGGACTCGAAAGATCAATTTCTATCCAATAGAACAACGCCCCAGATGCCAGGTCCAACAGGCTATTTCCAATATTTTGTTCTCGCTAATATATGCTAGAAATGCCCATTGTACGCAAGGAGAGTTCCCATTTTTCACGTATGCTAGAACGACGATTAGGTATTCCATACACCTGTGATAATTGACATGTGGGAGGTTAATCGATTACTAGAAAGGAATTATCACCTGCTTGTGTAGTAAAAAAGGCGAGAGGGGACTACAAGATGCTTAAATTGTGTCAACGATTACGTATTGAATATTAACATTTGATCTAAAAACACCAATCTTTGTAAATAAAATTTGTATTAATTAAAACAAATTTACAACACTATTAAAACACTGAAAACGCAGTTAAAAAAGACGGCAAGCAAAAAAACAAAACGTGGAAAAGCATATGAAGAATAAAATAAAAGTAAAAAGAACTATGTATTAAAGAAAAATAAATCCTAACAATCATTTCCCGAGGGGCAGTGTTTATACTAGAGGCAAATTTAGGCCATATTGAGGTATTTCCGAGAAATATTAAAGAAAACGCGACGTTTTCTTTGAGCGAATCCTACGGATATTCACACACCTTGACAATATGCGCATTTGAATAAGATTTTCTTGTCACCCCCAAGACATTTTTCAGACATTTTTTTTGTTAATGAGACATTCAATCCGGTGATTCTAAGCTTTTGCAAGCCAAGCCTTTCATGATGCTCATCAAAATACATCACACCACCATGGCATTACGCACCTGCCCCCTGCCATCCACGTGATACCCCCCCCCCCCTCATCACCAGTAGGTCATTTTCAACCTTTTCCCTCTGAAAGCTTATGAATCTAAATTAAAAACTGTTTTTTATTTGAACAGCGGCAAATTGGCATTTCATTGCTAGAACGTGATACTACAAGCAAATTACGCCACAGTACCAAACTATTACTGCTCTGCGGCACCCTCTAACATCACATCATCACCTCCAAGACATATTCAGAAATTTCTTGTTAAAAATTAAGCTTCAACCCATTGATTCAAGTTTTCAAGATGATCCATAAAACACATCACACCACCATAGAATTATTCACCTGCCCCCTGCCGTCCACACGGTACCCCCCCCCCCCCTTATCAACCTTAGGACATTTTCAATATTTTCCCACTGAAAATAAGCTTCTGAATCTATATTAAAGACTTTTTTTATTATTTGAACAGCGGGACTTGGCATTTCATTGCAAGAACGTGATATTCCAAGCAATTCACCCACGGTGCTACACCATAACTACTCTGCGGCACCCTCTGAATCACATCATCACCTCCAAGACATTTTCACACATTTCTTGTTAAAAATTATGCTTCAACCCACTGATTCAAGTTTTCAAGACCAAAGCCTTTCATGATGCTCCACAAAACACATCAAACCACCATAGCATCACACGCCTTCCCCCTGACATCCACGTGGCAACCCCTCCCACATCACCCCTTGGATATTTTCAACCTTTTCCCACCGAAAATAAGCTTCTGAAACTAAATTAAACAGTGTTTTTTTATTATTTGAACACCGGAACTCGGCATTTCATTGCCAGAACGTGATATTTCAAGCAATTCACGCCGCAGTGCAACATTATTACTTTTCTGAGGCACCCTCTGACATCACATCATCACCTTGAAGATATTTTTAGCATGCTGATTTTTATTCGTGGAACTTGTAGCATGCTAATTTTTTGTTCATGAAAGTTGTTGCATGCTGATTTTTCTCTTCGTGAATTTTTTACATTATTTTTTTCTCCTCGCGAAACTGATTTTATTCATGGAACTTGTTGCATGCTGATTTTTGTTCAGGGAACTTTTTGCATGTTGTTCTTTCTCTTCGTGAAACTTTTTCTCCTAATAAAATGGATTTTCTTCATGGAACTTGTGTGCTGATTTATGCTCGTGGAACTTGTTGAGTGCTGATTTTTGTTTGTGAAACTCGGTGTATGTTGAGTTTTCTTTTCGTAAGACTCGTTCATTGATTTTTCTCCTCGTGAAACTGATTTTGTTCATTGAACTTGTTGCCTGCGGATTTTTGCTCGTGGAACTTTTTGAATGCTGATTTTTGTCCGTGAAACTTGTTGCATGCTGTTTTTTCTTTTCGTGAAACTTGTACATTGCTTTTCTCCTCGTGAAACTGATTTTGTTCATGGAATTTGTCACGTGCTGATTTTTGTTCGTGGAATTTGTTGTATGCTGAGTTTTTTTGTTCGTGAAACTCTTTACATGTTGATATTTTTTCTTCGTGAAACATGTACGCTGATTTTTGTTTGTGAAACTTGTTGTGTGGTGATTTTTTCTTTTTGTTCGTGAAACTTGTTGCTTGAGTTTTTTTTACTCTTCGGGAAATTTCTATATTGATTTTTCTCCTCATGAGACTAATTTCATTCAGAACGCAATCTGTTGCTTGCTGATTTTGTTCGTGGAACTTGTGGCATGTCGTTTTTTCTCTTCGTGAAACTCGTCGATTTATTTCTTTTCTCCTCGCGAAACTGACTTTATTCATGGAATTTTTCGCCCGCTGACTTTTGTTCGTGGAACTTGTTGACTGCTGATTTTTGTTTGTAAAACTTGTTGCTTTCAACGATTTCAACTGATACAACGAGTATCATGGAAGGCTTGACTCGTGAACACTTGAATCAATGGGTTGAAGCATAATTTTTAACAAGAAATGTCTGAAAATGTCTTGAAGGTGATGATGTGATGTCAGAGGGGGCCGTAGAGCAGTAAAAGTGTGGCACTGACGCGTGAATTAATTTGTGTATGCCGTTCTTGCAATGAAATACCGAGTCCCGTTGTTCAAATAATAAAAAGACGGTGTTTAATTTAGATTCAGAAGCTTATTTTCTGTGAGAAAAGATTGAAAATACCCTAGCGGTTATGACGGAGATGCCGCGTTGATGGCAGAGGACAGGCGTGTAATGCCATGGTGATGCGATGTGTTTTGTGGAGCTTCATGAAAGTCTTGGCTTATGAAAACTTGAATCAACAGGTTGAAGCATATTTTAACAAGACATGTCTGAAAATGTCTTGGGGGTGATGATGTGATGTCAGAGGGTGCCGCAGAGCAGTAATAGTGTGGCATTGTCGCGTGAATAGCTTGAAGTATCACATTCTAGCAATGAAACGTGATGTTGCCGGTTTTCAAATAATAAAAAAAGTGTTTAATTTAGATTCATAAGCTTATTTTTGTGTAATTTTTAACAATAAATGTCTGAAAATGTCTTGGGAGGGATGAGAAAATATTATTCAAATGCACATATTGTCATGGTGGGTGAATATTCAGAGGCTTGGCTGAAAGAAAACGTGGCGTTTTCGTTAATAGGTCTCAGAAATACCTCAATTTGGCCTAAATTTGCCTCTAATATCGACACTGTCCCTCTGGAAATGATTGCTAGGCTGTATTTTTTCTTTAATACATGGTTCTTTTTGCTTATATTTTACTCTTTATATGCGTATTCCGCGTTTTGTTTTTTCACCTGTTGTCTTTTTTAACTACTTTTTTGGTGTTTTAATAATGCTGTAAATTTGTTTTAATGAATATAAATTGTATGTACAAAGATCAGTGTTTTTAAAATAAATGTTTAGGACAGATCTTCAATACCTAATCGTTTACACAATTTCAGCAGTTTGTAGTGCGCTCTCACCTTTATTACTAAATGTGTGTAAACCATTCCTAGTAATTGAACTTAAACCCACGTGTCAATTATCGTAGGTATAAAAAATATATGATCGTCATTCTAGCATGCGTGAAAAATTTAACTCTCCTTGCGTGCATTAGGCTATTTCTATAATATATTAGCCAGAACATAACATCGGAAATAGCCTGTTGGACCTAGAATTTTGGGCGTTGTTCTATTGGATATTAACTGATCTTTCGAGTCCTACCGAGGACAAAGAACTAAATGAAATAACGTCTTGAAAAGAGGAAAAAACCTTGAAAGAAAGAAAAAAGAAATGCTTTGAAAGAAAGATAAAAAAGAAACGCCTTGAACATCTCGACGAAAAATAAAATTAAAAAAAGTATTATGTGACAGTGATGTGTGCGCTGCCATTAGGTAAGATACGCGTTGTCATTACGCAGGATGCCCGTGTGCTTCGTCATTGCATAAGAACGAGGAAAAATAAAATCTCAAAAAAGTATTATGTGACAGTGCTTTATGCGCTGCCATTACATAAGATGTGCGCCGTCATTACACAAAACACATGTTTGTGCTGTAATTAAGTAAGATGTACGCCGTCATTACACAAAACCCACGTGTACGCCGTCATTACGTAAGGTGTGCGCTGTCATTACACAACAGCCACGTGTGTGCCGTGCTCAGTTACAAGCGGGGATTCTCCATGGGTTCCTGAAGTCTAGCTTGTCACGCACGATTGCGTTATTCATATTACATAGCAACCAAGATATAAATATTGTCGTAACATCTGGTCACGGAAACCGGGGTGTCAAGGGATTCTTGCCAGCTGTGTCATGGAAACAGGGACCGGTTGCATTCCGGGATACCTTTAAAATCCTGGATGTTATGGGAATCTTGCAACCTGTGTTTCTTCTAATACTGAAGTAAGATTGCGTCATTCATATTACATATGACCATTTAAAACAGGGGTGTGTCTTCCATGGCGTCACAGGAATTTTGCTATGAGGCTTCCAGAACCCATGTGTCTTCTGGAATTCCGATTGCGCGATCCATGTTACATGGGTAAACATTGATGTAACATCTGTATCGTTTAGAAAATTAATACAATCGTGATGGGATCGCCGGTCATCTTAAAGGAAGAAAGGAGTAGCGATTATGGGTCTCGTGGAAGTACCTATGGCGTCACTACTATAGTCTAACAACTATATAACAAAAATTTTGGGATCAAAATGTTCCCCCCCCCCCAGAAATCGGGGGAACCAAGGGTTGTAACTTGTGCCTCGGGGGCATATAAGGTTATATGGAAGAGATGGTCATAAAAACTTCGGAGGGAGAAAGGCGTCACTACTGACTATTTCAAAGAAAATACCTATCTCAAATTGATCGGATGCATTAAAGGAAAAGAAGGTGTTTCGGGGGTAGATGCACTTTTGACTATTAAAAATGTAACTGGAACTTTCAATTTCCAATCTAATGAGCTACCTCTGAAGTTTACACGACCACCCCTTACATAAAAAACCTTACATGCCCCCGGGGCATAACTTAAAACGCTTGCCACTGGGCTCTTGGGGTTTTGTCGATCCTGGAGTTTTTCTTATCTAATGATTGAACTATTTTCTATAAAATAACAATCTCAAAACTTCATCGGATGGGTTTTGGGAAAAATGGGAGCGGGGGAGGGGGCTAGTCCACCTCTGATTTCTTCTGACTCTTAAAAAGTACACTGGAATTTTCAATTTCAAATCAAATAAACCCCTCTGAAGCTTATACGCACAGCCCTTCCATAAGAACCATATATGCCACCAGGGCATAACTTACAAGTAGTATGTCTCGTCTGGATTCTCCCAGACGTATAGGAAAAAATTTCTACGAGACGTATAGCAATTTCCATGTAATTTGCTTTCTGGTAGGTATTCTATTCCAGAGGTCATTACATCTTTGCCAAGAGATTCACGAAATTAATTAAACCTGTATTATAAAACCAGCGCGTCTTGTTTCGAGTTTTAACGGACAAGTTTTTGAAAAGCAGACAGTTTTTTTTGTTTTGTTTAGCATTTGCAAAAAAGGGGTAATTAGTGAATGGAAAATTTTTAATGCTTTTACAATCGGAAGTGTTTGATTAACCTTTGCAAAAAAAAGGGGTAATGGGATTTGTGAATTGGAGGAGATGCCATGATTATGTACTGTATAATACACAAGTGATGTTTTAGAGCGTATTGTCAATTTAACGAGAAAATGACTGAAAAGTGTTTTGAGGGAGATGGGTTGCATGGAGGGTTGAGTTGCATGAGAGTTCAGTTAAAGGGGGGACAGTTACACGGGGGTTTCGGTTATACAGGGGTTCAGTTACAAGGGGGTTCAGATGCACGGGGGGTGAGTTAAATGGGGATTGAGTTCCACGAGAGTAGTGCTTTGTCGTGGTTTAGCTTGTCACAGTTTTAAAAGAGCTTTAAGGGGATTGAGAGACTCAGTTGCCGGATTCCGTGTGGTTTTTCTTTACTTGGTGGTCATTAAAAATGAAATGTTTGTGTTAAATAAGTAGTTTTTGTATCTTTTAAAAGAGCTTTACGGGGTTTGAGAGACTCAGTTGCCGGATTCCGTGTGGTTTTACTTTTAATGGTGGTCAATAAATAAGAAATTTTTGTTTTAAATAAATAGTTTATTGTATATTTTAAAAGATCATTAAGGGTTTTGAGAGACTCAGTTGCCTGATTCCGTGTGGTTTTTCTTTACTTGGTGGTCATTTGTTGTATCTTTTAAAAGAGCTTTACAATGATTGAGAGACTCAGTTGCCTTATTCCGTGTGGTTTTTCTTTAAGTGTTGGTCATTAAAAACGAAAATTGTCTTTTACATATTTCTTGTTTTTATATTTTATAATTTATATAAGTTTATTTATTTAAGAATTTGCCGGATTATATTTTGTGTTTCATTAATTTGTTGTAATTAAAAAAGAAATATTTTTTTTAAATAAGTATTTTTTGTATCTTTTAAAAGAGCTTTAAGGGGTTTGAGAGACTCAGTTGCCTAATTCCGTGTGGTTTTTCTTTACTTGGTGGTCATTAAAAAAGTAATTTTTGTGTTAAATAAGTAGTTTTTGTATCTTTTAAAAGAGCTTTAAGAGGTTTGAGAGACTCAGTTGCATAATTCCGTGTGGTTCTTCTTTACTTTAAATTCCTTAAAAATGAACTTTTTTTGTTACATAAGTAGATTTTGTATCTTTTAAAAGAACTTTATGGGGATTTAGAGACTCCGTTGACATTTTCCGTGTTTATCGTCTTACCATGGTTTTAAATTTACACGAAAAATTAGTTATAATAACTAAGTTTTTGTATATTTAAATATATATTTAAGTTGGTTGAGATAATCAGTTGCCGGATTCCGAGTAGTTTTTCTTAACTTGGTGGTCATTAAAAACGAAATTTTTGTGTTAAATAAGTAGTTTTTGTATCTTTTAAAAGAGCTTTACAGGGTTTGAGAGACTCAGTTGCCTGATTCCGTGTTTTTTCTTTACTTGGTGGTCATTAAAAACGAAATTTTTGTGTTAAATAAGTAGTTTTTGTATCTTTTAAAAGAGCTTTACGGGGATTGAGAGACTCAGTTGCCGGATTCCGTGTGGTTTTTCTTTACTTAGAGGTCATTAAAAACGAAATTTTTGTGTTAAATAAGTAGTTTTTGTATATTTTAAAAGATCTTTACGGGGTTTGAGAGACTCTTTTGCCTGATTCCGTGTGTTTTTTCTTCTTTTTAGTAAAGACACTCGATATACTAAAATTATTTAATTCAAACTTTTTTAAAACTTCGAAATTTTTCAACTTTATTTATTTTTTCTTTTTGTACATAACTTAAAATGTCAAAATATGCTTACAGTTCTAACAATTGCGCTCTGTGATTGGTCAGAGACACGATGTGACTTTCCCACTGGTATTCTATGACCGGTTATTGACACTACCTAATCTATTGCATGTATTAAATCAGTATTTTTTACGCAGTGGTACGATAAACACATAAGTCATATCTTTAAAAAAAAGTAAAGATGGAGCATTTTAAGAAAGTGTGTTTACATAACAAGGTTATTTCAGCATTGAATGCTGACAAAGAGAAGTATTTAAACTTTGAAACAAGTACAGGTGGTAGCACTATTGGAAATGTATGCATGCATTGTCATGACAGTAAGGAATTAAATTTCTTTGGAATACCGAAAAAATTCAACTCTTATGTTGGTGGTTATGCGAGATTGAGATCTCCAGAGATGATTGCACTCAAAGAGAATTCCAACATAAAAATAATCATTGATGATAGAGGACAACTCCTTGCTACTGTTGCAGGTAACACATTACCTACTGATACATCCAATCGTCACCTTTCGGGTATTAGCATTCAATGGAAGATCAATAAAAGAAAGGCCTACTCTTCTACTAATATCGTACACCATATCTTGTCTACATGCCGAAACTGTTACCTGTGTAAAAATAATGGGATAATAGACAGCGAAATTGCCAGAAAAATAAAAAGGGCATTGTCAGAAAATATCACTATGGAATATAAAGATGAATCGATGAAAAACAAAGCACCAGCAAAAGTTACTGCCATTGATCAAACAGTCAATGAACCAAATAATACCAAAGACGAAAAGCATATTAAGCCTGTTGATGAGACACCAGTAAAAATTGTGTATGACTCTAAATGGAATAATGATTATTCTACTGATTACGAACTAAGAAAAGACAATAGCTACAATATCAAGAGAGAACATGGTGAACTATTTTATGGAACAGATTTAAAATGTCCAAAGTTAATCATTGATATTAATAATGTATCATAATATATTTTTTGTATTAATATTCTACATAGCATTATTTTATTGAAAATATAGTATGCATTACATTGTTATGTGTTCATTATTTTTAGAGTAAGCTAGCATATCAAACGTTTAGGATGTCAAATAAAACGTCGGAGATGTAAGAAAAGGAATTTGCATAAATCTATTGTCAGACACATGGGGACAAATTCTTTCTTGAATTCGCCTCTTGGATAAATAAAAAAAGACATTTCATTCAAGAAATTATGACAAAACTCTAAGTAAGCAACAATCTCTTTCTTGAAGTTACCTCATTGATACACAATGCAGAAATTTAATTTAAGGAATTATCAAAAATTGTAAGTAAGTATCAAATTCTTTCAAAAATATTTTAATACGTTTAAGCAATAAATATCTTTAAGCTTAACCCGTCTTTATTCTTTAGAATAGTTTTATTCATTTCATTAAATTATGAAGAAACTGTAAGTAAGTAACAATAGCTTTCTTGAATTCGCTTCCTAGACACAATACAGATATTTAATTCAAGAAATCATAATAAAATCGTAAGTAAGTAATAAAGTCGTTATTGTTTTCACCTATTGGATACACAATACTGAAATTTCATTCAAGAAATTATGAAGGAATTGTAAATAGGTAACACACTCATTTTACCTAATGGATACACAATGCAGAAATTTAATTTAAGAAATTATCAAAAATTTTAAGTAAGTAGCAAATTCTTTCTTGAATTTACCTCCTTTTTTAATAAAAAAGACCATTCATTAAATAAATTAGGAAAAAATTGTAAGTAAGTATCAAATTCTTTCTTGAATTCACCTGCTGGATAAACAAAAAAGACATTTTGTTCGAGAAATTATGAGAAAATTACAAGTAAATAACAAACTCTTTATTATTTTCATGACTTAGATACACGATGTAGAAATTTAATTCAAGAAATTATGAAAAAATTCTCAGTAAGTAACAATTTATTTCTTGAAGTCAACTCTTGGATACACAATACGGAAATTTCATTTAAGAAATTATGAAAAAAAAAAAATTATTTCTTGAAGTCAACTCTTGGATACACAATACGGAAATTTAATTCAAGAAAGTATGAAAATATTTGTAAGTAAGTAACAAACTCTTTTTGTTTTCACCTCTTGGATATACAGTACAGATACTTCATTCAAGAAATTATGAAAAAACCGCAAGTAAATTACTTTTTTTTCTCTTTATCAAAAACAATTTTCAATTAGATACACGATGTAGAAATTTAATTCTAGAAATTATGAAAAAATACTAAGTAAGTAACAATTTCTTTCTTGAAGTCAACTCATAGATACACAATATGGAAATTTCATTCAAGAATATCATAACTTAGATACACGATGTAGAAATTTGATTCGAGAAATTATGAAAAAATTCTCAGTAAGTAACAATTTCTTTCTTGAAGTCATCTCTTGGATACACAATACGGAAATTTCATTCAAGAAATTATGAAAATATTTGTAAGTAAGTAACAAGCTCTTTATTGATTTCACCTCTTGGATATATAGTACAGATACTTCATTCAAGAAATTATGAAAAAATCGCAAGAAAGTAACTTTTTTTTCTCTTTATCACAAACAATTTTCACTTAGCTAAATGATGTAGAAATTTAATTCAAGAAATTATTGTAAAGTTCTCAGTAAGTAACAATTTCTTTCTTGAAGTCAACTCTTGGATATGCAATACGGAAATTTTATTCAAGAAATTATGAAAAAATTGTAAATAAGTAGCAAATTCTTTCTTGAATTTACCTCTTGGACAAACAAAAAAGACATTTCGTTAAAGAAATTATGAAAAAATTCTAAGTAAGTAACAAACTCTTTATTGTTTTCACAAGTTATATATATGACGTAGAAATTAAATTCAAGAAATTATGAAAAAATTCTTAGTCTAAGTAGCAAATTCTTTCTTGAATTCACCTGTTTGATAAACAAAAAAAACATTTCGTTCAAGAAATTATGACAAAATTCTAAGTAAGTAACAAACTTTATTGTTTTCACGAGTTAGATATACGACGTAGAAATTAAATTGAAGAAATTATGAAAAAATTCTCAGTATAAGTAGCAAATTCTTTACTGAATTCACCTGTTGTATAAACAAAAAAACAAAAAAGACATTTCGTTCTAGAAATTATAAAAAAATTCGGAGTAAGTAACAAACTTTATTGTGTTCACGAGCTAGTATACGATGTAGAAATTGAATTAATGAAATTATGAAACAATTCTCATTAAGTAACTATTTCTTTCTTGAAGTCAACTCACTGATCAACAAAACGGTTATTTCAGTCAAAAAATTATGGAAACTTTTTTAATTAATCACCGAACTCTGTATTGATTGAACCTCTTTGGATATACAGTGGAGATAATACTTTCATGAAATTATAAATAATACGCACTTACGATTCTTTTTTTTTATGTATAACAAAAAATTTTAACTTAGCTACACAATGTAGAAATTTAATTCAAGAAATTATGAAAAAATTCTCAGTAAGTAACAATTTCTTTCTTGATGTCAACTCTTGGATACACACAAGACGGAAATTTCATTCAAGAAATTATAAAAAATATTTGTAAGTAAGTAACAAGCTCTTTATTGATTTCACCTCTTGAATATACAGTACAGATACTTCATTCAAGAAACGTGATTAAACACGTTTTGAAACTACATTTTATTTGTATGCCTTTCCTTGGCACCTTTCCAAACGAACGGGGATTCCCCACTGGTTCCTACACATTGCAAAAAGTGAGCAGTACGAAAACTCCACGTTTTCAACCAGACTGGTTTCTTAGGGGCCAATCAGGAGAGATATGCAAAGTCGACATAGCTTTATTTCATTTTTTAAGGTTCATTTAGACGAGGTTACGTGCGCGCACGTAACCTCGTCTAAATGAACCTTAAAAAAATAAAATAAAGCTATATCGACTTTGCATATCTCTCCTGATTGGTCCCTAAAAAACCAGTCTGGTTGAAAACGTGGAGTTTTCGTACTGATCACTTTTTGCAATGTGTAGGAAGCAGTGGGGAATCCCCGCTCATTTGGAAAGGTGCCAAGCAAAGGCATGCAAATAGTATGTAGTTTCAAAACGTGTTTAATCACGTTTCTTGAATGAAGTATCTGTACTGTATATTCAAGAGGTGAAATCAATAAAGAGCTTGTTACTTACTTACAAATATTTTTTATAATTTCTTGAATGAAAATTCCGTATTGTGTGTATCCAAGAGTTGACTTCAAGAAAGAAATTGTTACTTACTGAGAATTTTTCATAATTTCTTGAATTAAATTTCTACATCGTGTAGCTAAGTGAAAATTGTTTGTGATAAAGAGAAAAAAAAGCTACTTACTTGCGATTTTTTCATAATTTCTTGAATGAAGTATCTGTACTGTATATCCAAGAGGTGAAATTAATAAAGAGTTTGTTACTTACTTACAAATATTTTCATAATTTCTTGAATGAAATTTCAGTATTGTGTATCCAAGAGTTGACTTCAAGAAAGAAATGGTTACTTACTGAGAATTTTTTCATAATTTAATGAATTTAATTTCTACATCGTATATCTAACTCGTGAAAAAAATAAAGTTTGTTACTTACTTAGAATTTTGTCATAATTTCTTGAACGAAATGTCTTTTTTTTTTTTTTTTTTTTATCCAACAGGTGAATTCAAGAAAGAATTTGCTACTTATACTGAGAATTTTTTCATAATTTCTTGAATTTAATTTCTACGTCGTATATCTAACTAGTGAAAACAATAAAGTTTTTTAATTAGTTATAATTTTTTCATAATTTATTGAAAAAAATGTTTTTTTTTTTGTTTATCAAACAGGTGAATTCAAGAAAGAATTTGCTACTTAGACCGAGAATTTTTTCGTAATTTCTTGAATTTAATTTCTACATCGTATATATAACTTGTGAAAACAATAAAGTTTGTTACTTAATTGTAATTTTGCCATAATTTCTTGAACGAAATATCTTTTTTGTTTGTCTCACAGGTAAATTCAAGAAAGAATTTGCTAATTAGTAAAAATTTTTTCATAATTTCTTGAATGAAATTTCCGCATTAGGTATCCAAGAGTTGACTTCAAGAAAGAAATTATTACTTACTGAGAATTTTTAAATAATTTCATGAATTAAATTTCTACATCATTTAGCTAAGTGAAAATTGTTTGTGATAAAGAGAAAAAAAAGTTACTTACTTGCAATTTTTTCATAATTTCTTGAATGAAGTATCTGTACTGTATAACCAAGAGGTGAAATAAATAAAGAGTTTGTTACTTACCAACAAATATTTTCATAATTTCTTGAATGAAATTTCCGTATTGTGTATAAAAGAGATGACTTCAAGAAAGAAATTGTTAATTACTGAGAATTTTTTCATAATTTCTTGAATCAAATTTATACATCGTGTATCTAAGTCAATAAATTCTTGAGTGAAATTTCCGTATTGTGTATCCATGAGTTGACTTCAAGAAAGAAATTGTTACTTACTGAGAATTTTTTCCTAATTTCTTGAATTAAATTTCTACATCGTGTAGCTAAGTGAAAATTGTTTTTGATAAAGAGAAAAAAGTTACTTACTTGCGGTTTTTTCATAATTTCTTGAATGAAGTATCTGTATTGTATATCCAAGAGATGAAAACAAAAAGAGTTTGTTACTTACTTACAAATATTTTCATAATTTCTTGAATGAAATTTCCGTATTGTGTATCCAAGAGTTGACTTCAAGAAAGGAATTGTTTTTTTTTCATAATTTCTTAAATGAAATTTCCGTATTGTGTATCCAAGAGTAGACTTCAAGAAAGAAATTGCTACTTACTGAAAATTTTTTCATAATTTCCTAAATGAAATTTCTACATCATGTATCTAAGTCATAAAAACAATAAAAAGTTTGTTACTTACTTGGACTTTTGTCATAATTTCTCGAACGAAATATCTTTTTTGTTTATTAAGCAGGTGAATTCAAGAAAGAATTTGCTACTTACTTACAATTTTACCTAATTTCTTTAATGAACTGTCTTTTTTATTTACCCAGGAGGCGAATTCAAGAAAGAATTTGCTACTTACTTAAAATTTTTGATAATTTCTTAAATGAAATTTCTGCATTGTGTATCCATGGGGTAGCATGAGTGTGTTACCTATTTACAATTCCTTCATAATTTCTTGAATGAAATTTCAGTATTGTGTATCCAATAGGTGAAAACAATAAATACTTTATTACTTACTTGCGATTTTATTATGATTTCTTGAATTAAATATCTGTATTGTGTCCAGGAAGCGAATTCAAGAAATCTATTGTTACTTACTTACAATTTCTTCATAATTTAATGAAATGATTAAAACTATTCTGAAGAATAGACGGTTTTAGCTTAAAGATATTTATTGCTTAAACGTATTAACATATTTTTGAAAGAATTTGCTACTGACTTACAATTTTTGATAATTTCTTAAATGAAATTTCTGCATTGTGTATCCATGAGGTAACTTCAAAAAATAGTTTGTTGCATACTTAGAGTTTCGTCATAATTTCTTGAATAAAATGTCTTTTTTTATTTATCCAGGAGGCGAATTCAAGAAAGAATTTGTTCCCATGTGTCTGACAATAGATGTATGTAAATTCCTTTTCTTACATCTCCAACGTTTTATTAGACATTCTAAACGTTTAATATGCTAGCTTACTCTAAAAATAATGAACACATAACAATGTAATGCATAATATATTTTTAATGAAATAATGCTATGTAGAATATTAAAACAAAAAATATATTACGATACATTATTAATATCAATGATTAACTTTGGACATTTTGAATCTGTTCCATAAAATAGTTCACCATGTTCTATCTTGATATTATAGCTATTGTCTTTTCTTAGTTCGTAATCATTAGAATAATCATTATTCCATTTTGAGTCATATACAATTTTTACTTGTGTCTCATCAACATACTCAATATGCTTTTCGTACTTGGTATTATTTGGTTCAATGACGTTTTGATCAATGGCATTAACTTTTTCTAGTGCTTTGTTTTTCAACGATTCATCTTTATATTCCATCTTGATATTTTCTGACAATGCCCTTTTTATTTTTCTGGCAATTTCACTGTCTATTATCACATTATTTTTACAAAGGTAACAGTTTCGGCACGTAGACAAGATATGGTTTACGATATTAGTAGAAGAGTAGGAATATCTTTTATTGATCTTCCGTTGAATGCTAATACCCGAAAGGTGACGATTGGATGTATCAGTAGGTAATGTGTTACCTGCAACAGTAGCAAGGAGTTGTCCTCTATCATCAATGATTATTTTTATGTTGGCATTCTCTTTGAGTGCAATCATCTCTAGAGATCTCAATCTCGCATAACCACCAACATAAGAGCTGAATTTTTTCGGTATTCCAAAGAAATTTAATTCCTTACTGTCATGACAATGAATGCATACATTTCAAATAGTGCTACCACATTTACTTGTTTAAAAGTTTAAATACTTCTCTTTGTCAGCATTCAATGCTACAATAACCTTTTTATGTAAACACACTTTATTAAAATGCTCCATCTTCACTTTTTTTTTAAAGATATGACTTATTTTTTTATCGTTCCACTGCGTAAAAAAAACTGATTTAATACATGAAATAGATTAGGTAGTGTCAATAACTGGTCATAGAATACCAGTGGGAAAGTCACATCGTATCTCTGACCAATCACAGAGCGCAATTGTTAGAACTGTAAGCATATTTTGACATTTTAAGTTATGTACAAAAAGAAAAAAATAAATAAAGTTGAAAAATTTCGAAGTTTTAAAAAAGTTTGAATTAAACACTTTTAGGATATCGAGTGTCTTTACTGAAAAGAAGAAAAACCACACGGAATCAGGCAACAGAGTCTCTCAAACCCCGTAAAGCTCTTTTAAAAGATACAAAAACTACTTATTTAACACAAAAATTTCGTTTTTAATGACCACCAAGTAAAGAAAAACCACACGGAATCCGGCAACTGAGTCTCTCAAACCCCGAAAAGCTCTTTTAAAAGATACAAAAACTACTTATTTAATACAAAATTTTGTTTTTAATGACCACCAAGTAAAGAAAAACCACACGGAATCAGGCAACTGAGTATCTCAAACCCCGTAAAGCTCTTTTAAAATATACAAAAACTACTTATTTAACAAAAAAATTTCGTTTTTAATGACCACCAAGTAAAGAAAAACCACACGGAATCCGGTAACTGAGTCTCTCAAACCCCTTAAATCTCTTTTAAAATATACAAAAACTCATTATTTAAAAAAAAAATTTATTTTATAATGAACAACTATAAAATAAAAATCACAAGGAATGAGGCAACTGAGTATCTCAATCCCCGTAAAGCTCTTTTAAAAGATACAAAAACTACGACTTTAACTCACCATTTTCTTTTTTAATGACCACCCAGTAAAGAAAAACCACACGGACTCCGGCACCTGAGTCTCTCAATCCCCTTAAAGCTCTTTTAAAAGATACAAAAACTACTTATTTAACACAAAAATTTCATTTTTAATTACCACCAAGTAAAGAAAAACCACACGGAATTAGGCAACTGAGTCTCTCAATCCCCTTAAAGCTCTTTTAAAAGATACAAAAACTACTTATTTAACACAAAAAAATTCGTTTTTAATGACCACCCAGTAAAGAAAAACCACACGGAATCAGGCAACTGAGTCTCTCAATTCCCTTAAAGCTCTTTTAAAAGATAAAAAAACTACTTATTTAACACAAAAATTTCTTTTTTAATGACCACCAAGTAAAGAAAAACCACACGGAATTAGGCAACTGAGTCTCTCAAACCCTTTAAAGGTCTTTTAAAAGATACAAAAACTACTTATTTAACACAAAAATTTCGTTTTTAATGACCACCAAGAAAACAAAAACCACAAGGAATCAGGCAACTGAGTCTCTCAAACCCCGTAAAGCTCTTTTAAAAGATACAAAAACTACTTATTTAACACAAAAATTTCGATTTTAATGACCACCAAGTAAAGTAAAATCACATGGAATTAGGCAACTGAGTCTCTCAAACCCGGTAAAGCTCTTTTAAAAGATACAACAAATGACCACCAAGTAAAGAAAAACTACACGGAATCAGGCAACTGAGTCTCTCAAACCCCTTAAAGCTCTTGTAAAAGATACAAAAACTACTTATTTAACACAAAAATTTCATTTTTAATGACCACCAAGTAAAGAAAAACCACACGGATTCAGGCAACTGAGTCTCTCAAACCCCGTAAACCTCTTTTAAAAGATACAAAAACTAATTATTTAACACCAAAATTTCGTTTTTAATGACCACCAAGTGAAGAAAAACCACACGGAATCAGGCAACTGAGTCTCTCAAACCCCTTAAAGCTCTTTTAAAACTGTGACAAGCTAAACCATGACAAAGCACTACTCTCGTGGAACTCAATCCCCATTTAACTCAACCCCCGTGCAACTGAACCCCCCTGTAACTGAACCCCTGTATAACCGAAACCCCCGTGTAACTGTACCCCCTTTAACTGAACTCTCATGCAACTCAACCCTCCATGCAACCCATCTTCCTCAAAAAACTTTTCAGTCATTTTCTCGTTAAATTGACAATACGCTCCAAAACATCACTTGTGTATTATACAGTACATAATCATGGCATCTCCTCCAATTCACAAATCCCATTACCCCTTTTTTTTGCAAAAGTTAATCAAACATCTTCGATTGTAAATGCATTAAAAAATTTTCCACTCACTAATTACCCCTTTTTTGCAAATGCTAAACAAGAAAAAAAAACTGTCTGCTTTTCAAAAACTTGTCCGTTAAAACTCGAAACAAGACGCGGTGGTTTTATAATACAGGTTTAATTAATTGAGTAAATCTGTTCGCAAAGAGTGTAATGACCTGTAGAATAGAATACCTACCAGAAAGCAAATTACATGGAAATTGCTATACGTCTCGTAGAAATGTTTTCCTATACGTCTGGGAGAATCCAGACGAGACATACTACTCTTACAACGCCTGCCCCTGGGCCCTGGGGGTTATTGTCGAATTTGTTATCTGGTCTCTAAACTATATTTAAAATTTTGATCGGGTGCATTTGGGGGAAAAGGGCGTGGGGGCTATTTGCCCTCCGATCATTTTGGCTCCTAAAAAGGGCACTATACTTTCCGATCGAATAATCCTCCAAAGTTTATACGACCATCCCTTACACACGAAGTGTCTCTGAAAAAAATAATAATATTGGAGTCCTATTGCCTTAGGGTTGGTGGGGGGAGGCTAGTTGCCATCAGATCAGTTTTGAATCTTAAAAAGGGAACTAGAACTTTTAGTTTTTAATTATTTAAGTCCCCTTCGAAGTTTACACGACCGCCTCTTCCATATAAACCTTATATGTCCCAGGGCATAAGTTACAATCCTTCCCCAGGCTTGGGAGAGGGTATGTTGACCCCGAAGTTATTGCCATCTGATCGTTGGACTGTTTCAAACAAAATGGCTATCCCAAAATTTTGATCAGATGCATTTGGGGAAAAGAGGGTGTGGGGAGAAGGTATATGCCCGTTGATCACTTTTGATGACTCTAAAAAAGGTAACTATAACTTACAATTTCCAATCAAATGAACCACCTCTGACGTTTATACGATCACCCCTTAAATAAAACCTTATCTGCCCCAGGATATAACTTACAACACTTCCGCCTGGGCTCTGGGGGGTTGTGTCGACCCCTGAGTTTTTGTTATTTGATCTTTGAACTTTTTTTAACAAATTGGCTATCTCAAAATTTTGGTCGGATGCATTTTGGGGAAAAAGGGCCTGGGGGGGGGAGCTAGTCGCCCTCCAATCGCTATTGACTATTAAAAAGTGCTCTATAAATTCCGATTTACAATCAAATTAGCCCCCTCCGAAGTTTATACGACCATTCCTTTGTAAAGTATTTAACATCAATTCGAGAAGCTTTTCCGGGTATCTCATTCCTTAGTTATTTGGGCATTTATATGTCAACGAGAGGAGAAAGCTAGTCGTGGGAAAGGGCCCGTTCCCAGGCATGGTTGAACAACCAATAGCTGGAACTTCCGTTCCAGGAAAGTTATATTCTTGGTTCATTTCTAAAGGCAGTCCATCTTTCGCCTTCGTCGTAGCTAGTTGTTCTTGTGCTACCTTATTTTCTCTATGTGTATTCTCACGTTATTTAATAAAGACCATGTACCACATTTATCGTCTATCTTTGGAATTTACGTAAACCATTACATCTGCCAATATAAAAGGCATACAATTAAAGAACTAAAAAGAGGTTTACAGAGTGACCACAGCAGAGGTTTACAGAGTGGTGACAGCAGTGGTTTACAGAGTGGTGGCAAGCGGTTAAAACTAGTGGAGCATATATCACTAGTGGAAAGCTTCCAAGTGACATTTGAGTGACCGTTATAAGTACTTACGATATCTTACGCTAAATACTGGCAACACATTAAAGAGCTATTTCGCCCTCTACCAAAATTGATTGTGATATTGAGCCACAAATACTGCAAAAACTGATAAATAAGACATCGAAACGATACGAGGTATTGAACTTTCTTCTGTTCAAAGCGCCTTCTTGAAAAATTCTTTCGTTTAAATGAACATTTTGAAATAGGCTTTTATACAATGCCTAGTATGGATTTCCTTACGATAGCTTCTACCTACTAATTCAAATTTCTACAACTGAGAGTCTCCGGTTGATTTCTACCTCCACTTAGCCATTCTACGTTTGGTGTTTTTTTTTTTACCTGATTTTATACAGTCGGCGTGTGATCTACATTTGACAGTTTCCAACCAAAATTTAACATTTTGAATTCGATAACCGAAAATCAATTTTCAAGTGTGACTACATTTGACGCTATTGATTTATTTGAATCCAACTGAAACTGGATTTGGACAGACTAATTTTCGTAAGTGATTTACCACGGTTAAACAACCCAGTAAATTTTATTAGACCCTTGTTGTTAGTAGTGAAGTTTATGGCCCAAAATCTGGCGTCCGTAATTTAAAAAAAAAAAATGGTGTTTAAAACCAATATTTCAAATTTTGATATCAATATGTCAGTTATTATTTCTATATTTGATCCGGCGGAATCTGGATATAACAAAAAGGTTGCTTTTGATTTTGTAAAATAGTGGAGGGGAAATGGCATATTTCCATTTCTTTTATTTGACTCCCCTCGATTATAAATTTGTCAAGTTTAAAACGTGGATTACTTGTAGCATATGCCCCAGGCAAAATAGTAAGCAAAATGGTCGCAGAGTTTGTAGGCGTGGCTCAATTTAAGGATGAAAGGGCATATCTATTCTATAGAAGGATGCAAAAATTAGGAAGGTCATGTAGGGTGTCCTTAGAAGCCAGGGATGATGGTGTAGTCCTTGGAAGATTTGCTCTGAAATGTATTCAAGGAGGGGATCAGACCGTCCTACAAACGGTATTTGTTAGAGAATAGTGCAGAATTTTTTTTTTGTTTAGGTGATGCGTACAAGGTTGCAAAGTAATATGAGCAGATAAAACAGATATTGGGGTAGGCAGACGCGTCTTCTTTTTCGGATGAATTTTTTTTCTGCGCTGACGAGGGTGAAATTTGGACTCAATGATAATGAGAAGGCACTGCGAGATGGTACTGATTCCTCGCAGGGCGGTTTGGCTACCCAGGAAAAGGGAGCTGGATTTGAGGTCCCGTGGGATGGTACTGATGCCTCACGGGATGTTTTTTTTGTTGCACTGCGAGATGGTACTGATGCCTCGCAGGGCGGTTTGGCTACCCAGGAAAAGGGAGCTGGTTTTAAGGTCCCGTGGGATGGTACTGATGCCTCACGGGATGTTTTTTTTTGTTGCACTGCGAGATGGTACTGATTCCTCGCAGGGTGATTTGGCTAACCATGAAAAGGGAGCTGGTTTTGAGGTCCCTTGGGATGAGAAAAAAAAAGGTGGAAAGGGGGCTGGTTTTGAGGTCCAGTGGGATGAGGTTGATGCCTCACGGGATGGTTTTAATGCGTAGCTCTAATAGTTATGTAGAGATATCAACAGTAGTACTGCCATTTGTCGAACCACAAGTTAGTAGAGCAAAACCAAATAGGTCAAAACCGAGGCTTTCCATAGCAATAAAACCCCGAGGATTTTATTGGTAATAATATCTTGACGTCATTGCAGCATGGTAGGCCAATCAAACTGCAATGGTTGACATATCTATTCCATTATTTATAAGTTTATGCAATTTCATTTATTTGTCGCTAATATTTTCAGGATTAACTAGCCTTTCTCGGTCATTCATTTTGCCCTAATCCGAAGTTTATACATAATTCCAACTTTCCTTGTCCTCATCAAATTCAGGGGTATGGGGAACAAGTCTATTTTAAAGTAAACGAAGAAAAATAAAGTGATAAAATATCCAGTTTCCGACTACTGTTGTTAGTGTGGTTCGTTTATACTATGTAAGATTTTACTTATGCAAGTATTGTGTAGTGTTTGTATTATGTAATTGTTTACTAGTTCATGCTGTAGAATGTTAGTAGGCGAGAAGTGAATGATTTGGGAAGGGAATGTTTTGAATCCAATTAAAGTTTGGGGCTTTAATGAGAAGGGGATAAGCCAAATTTGGGAAATTTAACTTAAAACAAGGGGGAGAATCTGTAAAGTATTTGAAACATCAATTCGAGAATCTTTTCCGGGTATCTCATTTCTTAGTTATTTGGGCATTTATGTGTCAACGAGAGGATTCCAGGGGGGCTCTTGGGACTAAAGCTAGTCGTGGGAAAGGGCCCGTTCCCAGGCATGGTGGAACAACCAATAGCTGGAACTTCCTTTCCAGGAAAGTTATATTCTTGGTTCATTTCTAAAAGCAGTCCATCTTTCGCCTTCGTCGTAGCTAGTTGTTCTTGTGCTACCTTATTTTCTCTATGTGTATTCTCACGTTATTTAATAAAGACCATGTACCAACGTTTATCGTCTATCTTTGGAATTTACGTAAACCATTACATCTGCCAATATAAAAGGCATACAATTAAAGAACTAAAAAGAAGTTTACAGAGTGACCACAGCAGAGGTTTACACCTTCCATAAAAGCCATATATGCTCTCGGGGCATAATTTACAGCACTTGCCCCCAGGTTCTAGGGGCTGTGTTATCCCTGAACTTTTTGTTATATGATCTTGGTCTATTTTGAACAAAATGGCTATATAAATTTGATCGGACGTATTTGGGGAAAATAGGGTTGGGGGGGGGGACTAGTTGCCCTCGGATCACTTTTGACATTTAAAAAGGGAATTAGAACTGTCGATTCCTAATCATTTGAATCCCTTCCGAGGTTTATGCGACCACTTCTTCCATAAAATTTTATATGTCCCCAGGGCATAAGTTATCCTTCTCCCGGGCTTTGAGGGGGTTATGTTGACACCGAAATTTTTGTTATCTGATCGTTGTACTATTTCAAACAAACTGGCAATCTTAAAATATCGGATGCATTTGGAGAAACAAGGGTATGTCTTGTGGGGGGAGGGGAGGGGTAGATTCCCTCCGATTCCTTTCGACTCATAAAAGGCAACTAGAACTTTCAGTTTCCAATCAAATGAGCCGCCTCTGAAGTTTTTACGACCAACCATTACATAAAAATCTTATATGCCTCCGGGGCATAACTGAAAAAACTTGACCCAGGGCTATGGGGGCTTGTATCAACTGCGGAGTTTTCGTTATCTAGTGTTAGAACTATTTTTAACAAAACACTTATCTCAAAATTTTTATCGGATGGGTCTAGGGAAAGAGGGCGGGGGGGGGGGGGTAGTTGCCCTCCGATCACTGTTGACCCTTAAAAAGTGCACTAAAACTTCCAATTCCCAACCGAGTGAACCCCCTCCGAAGTTAATAGGAACACCCCTTCTATGTGAAGTGCCTCTGAAAAAAAAACACAACTAAATAATAAAACAATGGAGCCGAATGACCTTTGCTATAGGCAACGCTATAGCATTGCCTCTGATACCTTACCTACCCACATATATATACTAAACATTAAATAAAAATAGAACTTATTATAGACCCTGTATTTAGCTTAGGCTAATCTGATTATCTCACAGTCGGATACGACACACGGCTTCAGTCCAGTTCCAGAACAAAGTGTGGTCGCTCGACCAAGCACGTACCAAATAAATAGTATTTGTCACCTTTCTCTTTTGAATAGTTATAAATTTTTTTTCAGATGAAGTAAAGAGCAATGTACTAAAAACCTGTACAAACTAAAAACCAACAGAAAATGCCCTTAATATGAGGCCTATAATGCCATATATATATATATATATATATATATATATATATATATATATATATATATATATATATATATATATATATATATATATACGTGTGTATGCCTTTGTGATACACAATTTAATGTAGTGTACAGCCCCTTGAACAAATCAGTCATTTTTCCATGTCTGGAATAATTATAGATAATATTTCGTCAGGCTAGACAGCGAGGCGTCTTTGTATTTTTGGTTTCCAAGTTGGCGATTGCCTGGAATTTCGTTACAAAAGACATGTCGTCTTTGTATTACATTCTTTAGTCGTAAAATTGTTAAAATGAACGTTCTTGGGCGTGAAAACAAAATTATATGAGAGGTATAAAAAGCACATTGACCTTCAGAGTGATTCAGACTTGAATTTGTGGATTTGCTTTCTAAATTTTGAGAGCTGATTAGAATCGAGTTCGTATTCTCTACAAATCTAAGAGAAATCAGTACTACTGAATGTTATATGAAATAGATCCAAATTTTCAAATAAATATCGTTTAAGGAAGCAGTCAGAATTTTTCTTGGCAAAAGGGGGGGGGGTTCAAAACCAAGGTGCCTTCATGCGTTAAAAGTAAATACAAAAAACCTTATTTTATATCCCAATTCTTTCCTTTTTAACATACTTCACCGAGTTGTTTAGCTCTAGGTGGACTGGTGCACCCAAGGCGTCGCAAAATCACTCTCCCCTTATATGCGTAAACCTTGCAGCGCCACTTTTTCCACCTCGTTTGACACACTTCTACCACGCCACCCATCTTAAAACTACGCGTGGTGCGCGCCGTCAAGTGTGCTGAATCTTCTGAATCGGATGACCTCTTGGGCGCACTCCCTTCACGCCATGGCTGCACTGATTCTGCTATTCTACCTAGATTTGGGCAAAGCCGTTGCGTAAAATAGATAGTTTTTAGTATTCCTTGTTTTTTTAAAATAAGTATTATTTTAATAAAGAAGCAATACTGTTGCACGAAAAATCTCGCATTTAAAGGCAATGGAATGGAAAAGTTTTAACGAACTCCGGGGAATTTGGAACATCCAAATTTGTTGTATTTGTTTCTAAATTTTGATAAATAGGGTTTTTCTTGAATTTTCTCAACTGATAGGGTTGTAATGGGCCCAGCACGAACTGCACGAACTGCGAATTTTATCGGTATTTTACAGATAAAAAAACCTCTTCCGTGCTTGAACCCCTCCATTGGGCTGTTAACAGGGTGATTGTTTAACGATGCAAAAAAAAACACAGTTTAACTCACAAATACAATAATAAACATCAAACCAGGCACGCACAGTGGTGAGAGACGCACGCACAGTGGCCCCGAGCCACCCCTTGAAAAAATATTACATTCCTTTCCAATAATTTCCTATGCTTTCAATGCTGTTGGCATTTTTTAGTTTATATCACCCCCCCTCCATTACAACGTCGGGCTTCCGTGTAACAAATCACAACGCACATTGCACACAGTTCGGGAGAGGGGAGCGGGTTACAATCCCCCAAAAATATCGGAAATAAGTTTTAAGCATATGAATATAAAAGGATCTTATATTCATATATCTTATATTATGAATATATCTTAGAATATAACAGGATCTTATATTCATATATCTTATATTATGAATATATCTTAGAATATAAAAGGATCTTATATTCTTATATTCATATCGTCCATATTTGTAGATCCCCTTCCCCTAATGAGCTGTACTCCTTAAGAAATTGAATCACTGCTACATCGTGATAGGGCCTTCGCTAAAACTTTTCTATTCGCTGAATCAAACGCTTGCTCATAATCTATAAAGCTAAGGACTAAATGGGTCTGATGACTTCTCAAGTGTTAATGTAAGAGTGAAAATTTGGTTGACGCATCCTCTCCCATTCCTAAAATCACACTGTTCTTCTCTTAAAACTTTATCTACAGCATCTCGAAATCTAAAAAAATACATTATCATACAAATTAATTTGCTTCCTACAGAAACCAAACTACTACCTCTATACTATAATTACCAAACTCACTCTTATCACCTTTCCCATAGAAAGGTGATAAGAGTGATAGAAAGGTGAAAGACAGGCTCCGAGCGAACTAGATAGAAAAATCTCCGAAATTTGTGTTTCTTGCGGAATAGGATAATTTCGCTCTCAGATAATCAAAAAGAACTAGCAAAGATTGCTAGTTTGCATCTCAATAAGGAAAGACTATAAAATTCTGGAAACTATCTTAAAACATTCTAAAATACTTATGTCATTCCTAAATGTGCTCTTTTCAGTTTACCCCTCCCCATCCTTTCCAATGGACAAATATATAACACGGGATATATATGCTATAGCCTACTCATTAGATTCTGTATAGACTATAGTGTTTTTTTTCCTGCTGCTCCTGCAAATTTATTTTGCCCCCACCTTAATAATCAGCTTCGTACCCTGAATTGTATATTTGCAATTACTTTTTTATACATCAATCTTTTCTTAGAAGTGGTTTTACAGTAACAAAGTAATACACTAGAAACTGGGCAGCTAGGTGAATAGAAAGGTGATTAAATTTTACTAAAATCGCTAGGTACTTCCCCCTTTTCAAAAATGATAGTCTTCAGTAATTTATCTCTACCTTCGCAACCACCATATTCAAAAAACTCGTTTACCACACTATCAGCACCAGGACATTATTGATTTTTTTTTTTTTTTATCCTTTCAGCACTGTCTCTAATTCTTCCTCGCAAAACAAATCTTCCATGACTTCCAAGCTGTCATAAACTTTTCCATTCTTTTTTGTATCATTTTTTGTAACTTTGCCACGGTTTAGCACTTTCTCAAAATGTTCATCTCATCTCTCTTTAACCCTTTCCTTATCGTTAATTGTGGCCCCTTTCCCATCTCTAGCTGGCACAAGTCCAGATTCACTATTTCCTCGCAATTTTTAATGTGCCACTAAAATGTTTACTATTATGCCGTCTGGCTGCATCTTTAAGATCTTGAGCAATTTTATCCATGGTCTCCACATTCAACCTCCTTAATTCATATTTTAATGCTTTCTCTACCTCCCTTGCATTCCACTATTTTCATATGATTTACCACCCAAATACTTCTTGTACAAGCCCCTCCTCTTCTCTACTAAACGCAAAACATTTTCAATAGTATTCCTAGCTACGTATCGTCATAACTTTCATCTACTTCTGCATCGTCCAGTTTTAGTTAGTATTAAACTATTCCGGGAAAGTTTCTTTAACATTATCATCCTGGAGTCTACCAACGTCATAACTTTCATCTACTTCTGCATCGTCCAGTTTTAGTTAGCATCAAACTATTCCGGGAAAGTTTCTTTAAAATTCTCATCCTGGAGTCTACCAACGTCATAATTTTCATCTACTTCTGAATCGTCCAGTTTTAGTTAGTATTAAACTATTCCGGGAAAGTTTCTATAACATTCTCATCCTGGAGTCTACCAACGTCATAACTTTCATCTACTTCTGCATCGTCCAGTTTTAGCTAGTATTAAACTATTCCGGGAAAGTTTCTTTAACATTCTCATCCTGGAGTCTACCAACGTCATAACTTTCATCTACTTCTGAATCGTCCAGTATTAGTTAGTATTAAACTATTCCGGGAAAGTTTCTATAACATTCTCATCCTGGAGTCTACCAACGTCATAACTTTCATCTACTTCTGCATCGTCCAGTTTTAGCTAGTATTAAACTATTCCGGGAAAGTTTCTTTAACATTCTCATCCTGGAGTCTACCAAAGTCATAACTTTCATCTACTTCTGCATCGTCCAGTTTTAGTTAGTATTAAACTATTCCGGGAAAGTTTCTTTAATATTCTCATCCTGGAGTCTACCAACGTCATAATTTTCATCTACTTCTGCATCGTCCAGTTTTAGTTAGTATTAAACTATTCCGGGAAAGTTTCTTTAACATTCTCATCCTGGAGTCTACCAACGTCATAAATTTCATCTACTTCTGCATCGTCCAGTTTTAGTTAGTATTAAACTATTCCGGGAAAGTGTCTTTAACATTCTCATCCTGGAGTCTACCAACGTCATAACTTTCATCTACTTCTGCATCGTCCAGTTTTAGCTAGTATTAAACTATTCCGGGAAAGTTTCTTTAACATTATCATCCTGGAGTCTACCCACGTCATAACTTTCATCTACTTCTGCATCGTCCAGTTTTAGTTAGCATCAAACTATTCCGGGAAAGTTTCTTTAAAATTCTCATCCTGGAGTCTACCAACGTCATAACTTTCATCTACTTCTGAATCGTCCAGTTTTAGTTAGTATTAAACTATTCCGGGAAATTTTCTATAACATTCTCATCCTGGAGTATACCAACGTCATAAATTTCATCTACTTCTCCATCGTCCAGTTGTAGCTAGTATTAAACTATTCCGGGAAATTTTCTTTAACATTCTCATCCTGGAGTCTACCAAAGTCATAACTTTCATCTACTTCTGAATCGTCCAGTTTTAGTTAGTATTAAACTATTCCGGGAAAGTTTCTTTAATATTCTCATCCTGGAGTCTACCAACGTCATAATTTTCATCTACTTCTGCATCGTCCAGTTTTATTTAGCATTAAACTATTCCGGGAAAGTTTCTTTAAAATTCTCATCCTGGAGTCTACCAACGTCATAATTTTCATCTACTTCTGCATCGTCCAGTTTTAGTTAGTATTAAACTATTCCGGGAAAGTGTCTTTAACATTCTCATCCTGGAGTCTACCAACGTCATAACTTTCATCTACTTCTGCATCGTCCAGTTTTAGTTAGCATTAAACTATTCCGGGAAAGTTTCTTTAATATTCTCATCCTGGAGTCTACCAACGTCATAATTTTCATCTACTTCTGCATCGTCCAGTTTTAGTTAGCATTAAACTATTCCGGGAAAGTTTCTTTAACATTCTCATCCTGGAGTCTACCAACGTCATAACTTTCATCTACTTCTGCATCGTCCAGTTTTAGATAGAATTAAACTATTCCGGGAAAGTTTCTTTAACATTCTCATCCTGGAGTCTACCAACGTCATAACTTTCATCTACTTCTGCATCGTCCAGTTTTAGTTAGTATTAAACTATTCCGGGAAAGTTTCTTTAACATTATCATCCTGGAGTCTACCAACGTCGTAACTTTCATCTACTTCTGCATCGTCCAGTTTTAGTTAGCATCAAACTATTCCGGGAAAGTTTCTTTAAAATTCTCATCCTGGAGTCTACCAACGTCATAACTTTCATCTACTTCTGAATCGTCCAGTTTTAGTTAGTATTAAACTATTCCGGGAAAGTTTCTATAACATTCTCATCCTGGAGTCTACCAACGTCATAACTTTCATCTACTTCTGCATCGTCCAGTTTTAGTTAGTATTAAACTATTCCGGGAAAGTTTCTTTAACATTCTCATCCTGGAGTCTACCAACGTCATAACTTTCATCTACTTCTGCATCGTCCAGTTTTAGCTAGTATTAAACTATTCCGGGAAAGTTTCTTTAACATTATCATCCTGGAGTCTACCAACGTCATAACTTTCATCTACTTCTGCATCGTCCAGTTTTAGTTAGTATTAAACTATTCCGGGAAAGTTTCTTTAACATTATCATCCTGGAGTCTACCAACGTCGTAACTTTCATCTACTTCTGCATCGTCCAGTTTTAGTTAGCATCAAACTATTCCGGGAAAGTTTCTTTATCATTCTCATCCTGGAATCTAACAACGTCATAACTTTCATCTACTTCTGCATCGTCCAGTTTTAGTTAGCATTAAACTATTCCGGGAAAGTTTCTATAACATTCTCATTCTGGAGTCTACCAACGTCATAACTTACATCTACTTCTGCATCGTCCAGTTTTAGTTACTATTAAACTATTCCGGGAAAGTTTCTATAACATTCTCATCCTGGAGTCTACCAACGTCATAACTTTCATCTGCTTCTGCATCGTCCAGTTTTAGTTAGAATTAAACTATTCCGGGAAAGTTTCTATAACATTCTCATCCTGGACTCTACCAACGTCATAAGTTTCATCTACTTCTGCATCGTCCAGTTTTAGTTAGCATTAAACTATTCCGGGAAAGTTTCTTTAACATTCTCATCCTGGAGTCTACCAACGTCATAACTTTCATCTACTTCTGCATCGTCCAGTTTTAGTTAGCATTAAACTATTCCGGGAAAGTTTCTATAACATTCTCATCCTGGAGTATACCAACGTCATAACTTTCATCTACTTCTGCATCGTCCAGTTTTAATTAGTATTAAACTATTCCGGGAAAATTTCTTTAACATTCTCATCCTGGAGTCTACCAACGTCATAACTTTCATCTACTTCTGCATCGTCCAGTTTTAGTTAGCATTAAACTATTCCGGGAAAGTTTCTTTAACATTATCATCCTGGAGTCTACCAACGTCATAACTTTCATCTACTTCTGCATCGTCCAGTTTTAGTTAGTATTAAACTTTTCCGGGAAAGTTTCTTTAACATTCTCATCCTGGAGTCTACCAACGTCATAACTTTCATCTACTTCTGCATCGTCCAGTTTTAGTTAGCATTAAACTATTCCGGGAAAGTTTCTATAACATTCTCATCCTGGAGTCTACCAACGTCAAAACTTTCACCTACTTCTGCATCGTCCAGTTTTAGTTAGTATTAAACTATTCCGGGAAAGTTTCTTTAACATTCTCATCCTGGAGTCTACCAACGTCATAATTTTCATCTACTTCTGCATCGTCCAGTTTTAGTTAGTATTAAACTATTCCAGGAAAGTTTCTTTAACATTATCATCCTGGAGTCTACCAACGTCATAACTTTCATCTACTTCTGCATCGTCCAGTTTTAGTTAGCATTAAACTACTCCGGGAAAGTTTCTTTAACATTCTCATCCTGGAGTCTACCAACGTCATAACTTTCATCTACTTCTGCATCGTCCAGTTTTAGTTAGTATTAAACTATTCCGGGAAAGTTTCTATAACATTCTCATCCTGGAGTCTACCAACGTTATAACTTTCATCTACTTCTGCATCGTCCAGTTTTAGTTAGCATTAAACTATTCCGGGAAAGTTTCTATAACATTCTCATCCTGGAGTCTACCAACGTCATAACTTTCATCTACTTCTGCATCGTCCAGTTTTAGTTAGTATTAAACTATCCCGGGAAAGTTTCTATAACATTCTCATCCTGGATTCTACCAACGTCATAACTTTCATCTGCTTCTGCATCGTCCAGTTTTAGTTAGCATTAAACTATTCCGGGAAAGTTTCTATAACATTATCATCCTGGAGTCTACCAACGTCATAACTTTCATCTACTTCTGCATCGTCCAGTTTTAGTTAGCATTAAACTATTCCGGGAAAGTTTTTTAACATTCTCACCCTGGAGTCTACCAACGTCATAACTTTCATCTACTTCTGCATCGTCCAGTTTTAGTTAGTATTAAACTATTCCGGGAAAGTTTCTATAACATTCTCATCCTGGAGTCTACCAACATTATAACTTTCATCTACTTCTGCATCGTCCAGTTTTAGTTAGCATTAAACTATTCCGGGAAAGTTTCTATAACATTCTCATCCTGGAGTCTACCAACGTCTTAACTTTCATCTACTTCTGCATCGTCCAGTTTTAGTTAGTATTAAACTATCCCGGGAAAGTTTCTATAACAGTCTCATCCTGGAGTCTACCAACGTCATAACTTTCATCTGCTTCTGCATCGTCCAGTTTTAGTTAGCATTAAACTATTCCGGGAAAGTTTCTATAACATTCTAATCCTGGAGTCTACCAACGTCATAACTTTCATCTACTTCTGCATCGTCTAGTTTTAGTTAGTATTAAACCATTCCGGGAAAGTTTCTATAACATTCTCATCCTGGAGTCTACCAACGTTATAACTTTCATCTACTTCTGCATCGTCCAGTTTTAGTTAGCATTAAACTATTCCGGGAAAGTTTCTATAACATTCTCATCCTGGAGTCTACAAACGTCATAACTTTCATCTACTTCTGCATCGTCCAGTTTTAGTTAGTATTAAACTATTCCGGGAAAGTTTCAATAACATTATCATCCTGGAGTCTACCAACGTCATAACTTTCATCTACTTCTGCATCGTCCAGTTTTAGTTAGCATTAATCTATTCCGTGAAAGTTTCTATAACATTCTCATCCTGGAGTCTACCAACGTCATAACTTTCATCTACTTCTGCATCGTCCAGTTTTAGTTAGCATTAAACTATTCCGGGAAAGTTTCTTTAACATTCTCATCCTGGAGTCTACCAACGTCATAAATTTCATCTACTTCTGCATCGTCCAGTTTTAGTTAGCATTAAACTATTCCGGGAAAGTTTCTATAACATTCTCATCCTGGAGTCTACCAACGTCATACCTTTCATCTACTTCTGCATCGTCCAGTTTTAGTTAGTATTAAACTATTCCGGGAAAGTTTCTTTAACATTCTCATCCTAGAGTCTACCAACGTCATAACTTTCATCTACTTCTGCATCGCCCAGTTTTAGTTAGCATTAAACTATTCCGGGAAATTTTCTTTAACATTCTCATCCTGGAGTCTACCAACGTCATAACTTTCATCTACTTCTTTATCGTCCAGTTTTAGTTAGTATTAAACTATTCCGGGAAAGTTTCTTTAACATTCTCATCCTGGAGTCTACCAACGTCATAACTTTCATCTACTTCTGCATCGTCCAGTTTTAGTTAGCATTAAACTATTCCGGGAAAGTTTCTATAACATTCTCATCCTGGAGTCTACCAACGTCATAACTTTCATCTACTTCTGCATCGTCCAGTTTTAGTTAGTATTAAACTATTCCGGGAAAGTTTCTTTAACATTCTCATCCTGGAGTCTACGAACCTCATAACTTTCATCTACTTCTGCATCGTCCAGTTTTAGTTAGTATTAAACTATTCCGGGAAATTTTCTTTAACATTCTCATCCTGGAGTCTACCAACGTCATAACTTTCATCTACTTCTGCATAGTCCAGTTTTAATTAGTATTAAACTATTCCGGGAAAGTTTCTTTAACATTCTCATCCTGGAGTCTATCAACGTCATAACTTTCATCTACTTCTGCATCGTCCAGTTTTAGCTAGTATTAAACTATTCCGGGAAAGTTTCTTTAACATTCTCATCCTGGAGTCTACCAACGTCATAACTTTCATCTACTTCTGCATCGTCCAGTTTTAGTTAGTATTAAACTATTCCGGGAGTTTCTTTAACATTATCATCCTGGAGTCTACCAACGTCATAACTTTCATCTACTTCTGCATCGTCCAGTTTTAGTTAGCATTAAACTATTCCAGGAAAGTTTCTTTAACATTCTCATCCTGGAGTCTACCAACGTTATAACTTTCATCTACTTCTGCATCGTCCAGTTTTAGTTAGCATTAAACTATTCCGGGAAAGTTTCTATAACATTCTCATCCTGGAGTCTAACAACGTCATAACTTTCATCTGCTTCTGCATCGTGCAGTTTTAGTTAGAATTAAAATATTCCGGGAAAGTTTCTATAACATTCTCATCCTGGAGTCTACCAACGTCATAACTTTCATCTCCTTCTGCATCGTCCAGTTTTAGTTAGCATTAAACTATTCCGGGAAAGTTTCTATAACATTCTCATCCTGGAGTCTACCAACGTCATAAGTTTCATCTACTTCTGCATCGTCCAATTCTAGTTAGCATTAAACTATTCCGGGAAAGTTTCTTTAACATTCTCATCCTGGAGTCTACCAACGTCATAACTTTCATCTACTTCTTCATCGTCCAGTTTTAGTTAGTATTAAACTATTCCGGGAAAGTTTCTTTAACATTCTCATCCTGGAGTCTACCAACGTCATAACTTTCATCTACTTCTGCATCGTCCAGTTTTAGTTAGCATTAAACTATTCCGGGAAAGCTTCTTTAACATTCTCATCCTGGAGTCTACCAACGTCATAACTTTCATCTACTTCTGCATCGTCCAGTTTTAGTTAGTATTAAACTATTCCGGGAAAGTTTCTTTAACATTCTCATCCTGGAGTCTACCAACGTCATAACTTTCATCTACGTCTGCATCGTCCAGTATTAGTTAGAATTAAACTATTCCGGGGAAGTTTCTATAACATTTTTATCCTGGAGTCTACGAACTTCATAACTTTCATCTACTTCTGCATCGTCCAGTTTTAGTTAGTATTAAACTATTCCGGGAAAGTTTCTTTAACATTCTCATCCTGGAGTCAACCAACGTCATAACATTCATCTACTTCTGCATCGTCCAGTTTAGTTAGCATTAAACTATTCCGCGAAAGTTTCTATAACATTCTCATCCTGGAGTCTACCAACGTCATAACTTTCATCTACTTCTGCATCGTCCAGTTTTAGTTAGTATTAAACTATTCAGGGAAAGTTTCTATAACATTCTCATCCTGGAGTCTACCAACATCATAACTTTCATCTACTTCTGCACCGTCCAGTTTTAGTTAGTATTAAACTATTCCGGGAGAGTTTCTTTAACATTATCATCCTGGAGTCTACCAACGTCATAACTTTCATCTACTTCTGCATCGTCCAGTTTTAGTTAGCATTAAACTATTCCGGGAAAGTTTCTTTAAAATTCTCATCCTGAAGTCTACCAACGTCATAACTTACATCTACTTCTGCATCGTCCAGTTTTAGTTAGTATTAAACTATTCCGGGAAAGTTTCTATAACATTCTCATCCTGGAGTCTACCAACGTCATAACTTTCATCTACTTCTGCATCGTCCAGTTTTAGTTAGAATTAAACTATTCCGGGAAAGTTTCTATAACATTCTCATCCTGGAGTCTACCAACGTCATAACTTTCATCTACTTCTGCATTGTCCAGTTTTAGTTAGTATTAAACTATTCCGGGAAAGTTTCTATAACAGTCTCATCCTGGAGTCTACCAACGTCATAACTTTCTTCTGCTTCTGCATCGTCCAGTTTTAGTTAGCATTAAACTATTCCGGGAAAGTTTCTATAATATTCTCATCCTGGAGTCTACCAACGTCATAACTTTCATCTACTTCTGCATCGTCCAGTTTTAGTTAGCATTAAACTATTCCGGGAAAGTTTCTTTAACATTCTTATCCTGGAGTCTACCAACGTCATAACTTTCATCTACTTCTGCATCGTCCAGTTTTAGTTAGCATTTAACTATTCCGGGAATGTTTCGATAACATTCTCATCCTGGAGTCTACCAACGTCATAACTTTCATCTACTTCTGCATCGTCCAGTTTTAGTTAGTATTAAACTATTCCGGGAAAGTTTCTATAACATTCTCATCCTGGAGTCTACCGACCTCATAACTTTCATCTACTTCTGCATCGTCCAGTTTTAGTTAGCATTAAACTATTCCGGGAGAGTTTCTTTAACATTCTCATCCTGGAGTCTACCAACGTCATAACTTTCATCTACTTCTGCATCGTCCAGTTTTAGTTAGTATTAAACTATTCCGGGAAAGTATCTTTAACATTCTCATCCTGGAGTCTACCAACCTCATAACTTTCATCTACTTCTGCATCGTCCAGTTTTAGTTAGCATTAAACTATTCCGGGAAAGTTTCTATAACATTCTCATCCTGGAGTCTACCAACGTCATAACTTTCATCTACTTCTGCATCGTCCAGTTTTAGTTAGCATTAAACTAGTCCGGGAGAGTTTCTTTAACATTCTCATCCTGGAGTCTACCAACGTCATAACTTTCATCTACTTCTGCATCGTCCAGTTTTAGTTAGTATTAAACTATTCCGGGAAAGTTTCTTTAACATTCTCATCCTGGAGTCTACCAACGTCATAACTTTCATATACTTCTGCATCGTCCAGTTTTAGTTAGCATTAAACTATTCCGGGAAAGTTTCTTTAACATTCTCATCCTGGAGTCTACCAACGTCATAACTTTCATCTACTTCTACATCGTCCAGTTTTAGTTAGCATTAAACTACTCCGGGAAAGTTTCTTTAACATTCTCATCCTGGAGTCTACCAACGTCATAACTTTCATCTACTTCTGCATCGTCCAGTTCTAGTTAGTATTATACTATTCCGGGAAAGTTTCTTTAACATTCTCATCCTGGAGTCTACCAACCTCATAACTTTCATCTACTTCTGCATTGTCCAGTTTTAGTTAGCATTAAACTATTCCGGGAAAGTTTCTTTAACATTCTCATCCTGGAGTCTAACTTTCATCTACTTCTGCATCGTCGAGTTTTAGTTAGTATTAAACCATTCCGGGAAAGTTTCTATAACATTCTCATCCTGGAGTCTACCAACGTTATAACTTTCATCTACTTCTGCATTGTCCAGTTTTAGTTAGTATTAAACTATTCCGGGAAAGTTTCAATAACATTCTCATCCTGGAGTCTACCAACGTCATAACTTTCATCTGCTTCTGCATCGTCCAGTTTTAGTTAGTATTAAACTATTCCGGGAAAGTTTCTATAACATTCTCATCCTGGAGTCTACCAACGTCATAACTTTCATCTACTTCTGCATCGTCCAGTTTTAGTAAGTATTAAAATATTCCGGGAAAGTTTCTTTAACATTATCATCCTGGAGTCTACCAACGTCATAACTTTCATCTACTTCCGCATCGCCCAGTTTTAGTTAGCATCAAACTATTCCGGGAAAGTTTCTTTAACATTCTCATCCTTGAGTCTACCAACGTCATAACTTTCATCTACTTCTGAATCGGCCAGTATTAGTTAGTATTAAACTATTCCGGGAAAGTTTCTTTAACATTCTCATCCTGGAGTCTACCAACGTCATAACTTTCATCTACTTCTGCATCGTCCAGTTTTAGTTAGCATTAAACTATTCCGGGAAAGTTTCTTTAACATTCTCATCCTGGAGTCTACTAACGTCATAACTTTCATCTACTTCTGCATCGTCCAGTTTTAGTTAGTATTAAACTATTCCGGGAAAGTTTCTTTAACATTCTCATCCTGGAGTCTACCAACGTCATAACTTTCATCTACTTCTGCTTTCCCATCTCTAGCTGGCACAAGTCCAGATTCACTATTTCCTCGCAATTTTTAATGTGCCACTAAAATGTTTACTATTATGCCGTCTGGCTGCATCTTTAAGATCTTGAGCAATTTTATCCATGGTCTCCACATTCAACCTCCTTAATTCATATTTTAATGCTTTCTCTACCTCCCTTGCATTCCACTATTTTCATATGATTTACCACCCAAATACTTCTTGTACAAGCCCCTCCTCTTCTCTACTAAACGCAAAACATTTTCAATAGTATTCCTAGCTACGTATCTAACTTTCTTCCCTAAGACACCATCTGCTACTTCACAAAGAATTTTCCCTAACTTATTCCTTAAGAGTGATCCTTAAAACTTTATTATTTCATAAAATATACATTACGAAAAAAACATGCCTTAAAAAAACATGCCATTTGGCGAAGAATAGTTAGTATTAAACTATTCCGGGAAAGTTTCTTTAACATTCTCATCCTGGAGTCTATCAACGTCACTTTCATCTACTTCTGCATCGTCCAGTTTTAGTTAGCATTAAACTATTCCGGGAAAGTTTCTTTAACATTATCATCCTGGAGTCTACCAACGTCATAACTTTCATCTACTTCTGCATCGTCCAGTTTTAGTTAGTATTAAACTTTTCCGGGAAAGTTTCTTTAACATTCTCATCCTGGAGTCTACCAACGTCATAACTTTCATCTACTTCTGCATCGTCCAGTTTTAGTTAGTATTAAACTATTCCGGGAAAGTTTCTTTAACATTCTCATCCTGGAGTCTACCAACGTCATAACTTTCATCTACTTCTGCATCGTCCAGTTTTAGTTAGTATTAAACTATTCCGGGAAAGTTTCTTTAACAGAATCGAAAGTTTCGGGAAAGTTTCGGGAAAGGATTATCGGGAAAGTTTCTATAACATTTTTATCCTGGAGTCTACGAACTTCATAACTTTCATCTACTTCTGCATCGTCCAGTTTTAGTTAGTATTAAACTATTCCGGGAAAGTTTCTTTAACATTCTCATCCTAGAGTCTACCAACGTCATAACTTTCATCTACTTCTGCATCGCCCAGTTTTAGTTAGCATTAAACTATTCCGGGAAAATTTCTTTAACATTCCAGGTTTTAGTTAGTATTAAACTATTCCGGGAAAGTTTCTATAACATTCTCATCCTGGAGTCTACCAACGTCATAACTTTCATCTACTTCTGCATCGTCCGGTTTTAGTTAGCATTAAACTATTCCGGGAAAGTTTCTATAACATTCTCATCCTGGAGTCTACCAACGTCATAACTTTCATCTACTTCTGCATCGTCCAGTTTTAGTTAGCATTAAACTATTCCGGGAAAGTTTCTATAACAGTCTCATCCTGGAGTCTACCAACGTCATAACTTTCATCTGCTTCTGCATCGTCCAGTTTTAGTTAGCATTAAACTATTCCGGGAAAGTTTCTATAATATTCTCATCCTGGAGTCTACCAACGTCATAACTTTCATCTACTTCTGCATCGTCCAGTTTTAGTTAGCATTAAACTATTCCGGGAAAGTTTCTTTAACATTCTTATCCTGGAGTCTACCAACGTCATAACTTTCATCTACTTCTGCATCGTCCAGTTTTAGTTAGCATTTAACTTTTCCGGGAAAGTTTCTATAACATTCTCATCCTGGAGTCTACCAACGTCATAACTTTCATCTACTTCTGCATCGTCCAGTTTTAGTTAGTATTAAACTATTCCGGGAAAGTTTCTTTAACATTCTCATCCTGGAGTTTACCAACCTCATAACTTTCATCTACTTCTGCATCGTCCAGTTTTAGTTAGCATTAAACTATTCCTGGAAAGTTTCTTTAACATTCTCATCCTGGAGTCTACCAACGTCATAACTTTCATCTACTTCTGCATCGTCCAGTTTTAGTTAGTATTAAACTATTCCGGGAAAGTTTCTTTAACATTCTCATCCTGGAGTCTACCAACGTCATAACTTTCATCTACTTCTGCATCGTACAGTTTTAGTTAGCATTAAACTATTCCGGGAAAGTTTCTATAACATTCTCAGAAGTAGATGAAAGTTATGACGTTGGTAGACTCCAGGATGAGAATGATAAATAAAATTTCCCGGAATAGGTTAATACTAACTAACGCAGCGTCCAGGTTTAGTTAGTATTACACTATTCCGGGAAAGTTTCTTTAACATTCTCATCCTGGAGTCTACGAACCTCATAACTTTCATCTACTTCTGCATCGTCCAGTTTTAGTTAGTATTAAACTATTCCGGGAAAGTTTCTTTAACATTCTCATCCTGGAGTCTACCAACGTCATAACTTCCATCTACTTCTGCATCGTCCAGTTTTAATTAGTATTAAACTATTCAGGGAAAGTTTCTTTAACATTCTCATCCTGGAGTCTATCAACGTCATAACTTTCATCTACTTCTGCATCGTCCAGTTTTAGTTAGCATCAAACTATTCCGGGAAACTTTCTTTAACATTCTCATCCTGGAGTCTACCAACGTCATAACTTTCATCTACTTCTGAATCGTCCAGTTTTAGTTAGTATTAAACTATTCCGTGAAAGTTTCTTTAACATTCTCATCCTGGAGTCTACCAACGTCATAACTTTCATCTACTTCTGCATCGTCCAGTTTTAGTTAGCATTAAACTATTCCGGAAAAGTTTCTTTAACATTCTCATCCTGGAGTCTACCAACGTCATAACTTTCATCTACTTCTGCATCGTCCAGTTTTAGTTAGTATTAAACTATTCCGGGAAAGTTTCTTTAGCATTCTCATCCTGGAGTCTACCAAAGTCATAACTTTCATCTACTTCTGCTTTCCCATCTCTAGCTGGCACAAGTCCAGATTCACTATTTCCTCGCAATTTTTAATGTGCCACTAAAATGTTTACTATTATGCCGTCTGGCTGCATCTTTAAGATCTTGAGCAATTTTATCCATGGTCTCCACATTCAACCTCCTTAATTCATATTTTAATGCTTTCTCTACCTCCCTTGCATTCCACTATTTTCATATGATTTACCACCCAAATACTTCTTGTACAAGCCCCTCCTCTTCTCTACTAAACGCAAAACATTTTCAATAGTATTCCTAGCTACGTATCTAACTTTCTTCCCTAAGACACCATCTGCTACTTCACAAAGAATTTTCCCTATCCGGGTTGCAGCGGTAGCTAGCAACCAAGTAAGAGACGATCACGTCCAATGTTAAAAAATATAAAAACCCATAGTTCCTAAAAAAAGGAGTCAGATCAAAACAAAAAGTACACCATTAGAACCGCCTTGTCCGAAACCCCTATATAAGAAACTTTCTGTCCCTTGGCTTGAACAGAAAGGGAAATATATTGGCTTGAAAATCAAGAAACGTGGCAGCTACTACAACATTCTTCCTAAACGGGATATTTTTTTCTTTTTTTTTTCTTTGTTTCCAGAGATAGCTTGGCACTGGAACATCGTAGAGGGTTGTTCAATAGCTCATTTTAAAGGAAATTAATTGGGTTAAAAACCTTTTGTAACTAAAATAAATTATTTCTAAAAGAGAATAAATTTTTCCACCAAAAACTGCATTTTCGATGTCTTTTCACACTGCAGTCTTTCAAACATAATCGTATACCAGCGGTAATATTTGAACCCACGCCTCCGAAGAGACTGGTGGCTAACACCAGTGCCTTGGACCACTCGGCCAGGTTGCCTCTCATACATAATATATATGTGAATCTGGGGTGCAGCAGTAGTTATAATAAAGAACGACTTCTTGCCTATACTAAATTTTATACGCCACTTAATTATAGTTTAGGTTAGTAATTCAACAGATAGCTTGGCACTGGAACATCATAGAGAGTTGTTCAATGGCTCATTTTAAAGAAAATTAATGGGGTTAAAAACTTCTTGTAATTAAAATAAATTTTTTTTATTACATTAAGAAATTTTAATTATGTTCCTTAAGATTTACAGTAAAGAACGATCTCTCATCCATAGTAACTGATAAATGGTGGTTCCAGGGGTAGTTACTTGAGGTTCGTCTCTTACTATTTCAAAGAAGAAAAAAGCCGTAGGCTTTTTCCTGTTTGTAATGATATAGCATAAAAGAAAACCCAAGTGGTAACTGATTCACAGTATCCGGGTTGCAGCAGTAGCTAGCATTGCAGTAAAGACCGATTTCTCGCCTATATTTTACAATAAATATTACAATAAAGAACGACCTCTAATTACATTTTGTAATCATAAAATATAAAATATAGTAATATAAAATATTACTAAAAACCATATATGACGTAATGAGTGACTTGACGTAAAAATTTAAAAAATATTATAATAAAGAACGAACTCTTGCCTATACTTAATAAGCATATACTAGTTAATGATATAGTAATAATATGGTTTTATTGATAGCTGAATTACAATTCAATAAAATGATCCCGGGTAACTTTGAACCACCAACCTTCCGGTTTAAGGCCAAGCGTGCTTGCCAAATGGACTGTGACATCAGTAATTAATTGTGTAAAATTAACAATATGATACATATTATTTTTTTGTCACTTATCTTTTCATATCACAGTCTTCTCAAAGATATTTGATTTATTAAGCAATTTTTCCGGGTTGCAGCGGTAGCTAGCATTATAATAAAGAACGACCTCTTGCCTATATAAATTTTATTGGCCACTTAGCTATAGTCTAGGTTAGTTATAATAAAGATCGAACTCTTCCCTATACTAACTTGCATACGCTACTTCACTATAGTTAATATAGTTTTTATTATAATAAAGATCGAACTCTTCCCTATACTAACTTGCATACGCAACTTCACTATAGTTAATATAGTTAAGATTACAGTATTTATATTATACATCATTATAAATTATAAAAGGTTCAAATATTCGAAGATTATAGAGTTAAAAATTTTTATAGTAAAGATCAAACTCTTCCCTATACTAACTTGCATACGCAACTTCACTATAGTTAAGATTACAGTATTTATATTTTTTTTACATTAAAAGACGATCACTGAAATAACAAACCATTCCATACATTGGACTTAGTTAGCTACTTGATTGTTTGAGTTCCGGGTTGCAGCGGTAGCTAGCAACCTAGTAAGAGACGATCACGTCCAATGTTAAGAAATAAAAAAAACCCATAGCTCCTAAAAAAAGGAGTCAGATCAAAACAAAAAGTACACCATTAGATCCGGGTTGCAGCGGTAGCCAGCAACCTAGTAAGAGACGATCACGTCCAATGTTAAGAAATATAAAAACCCATAGTTCTTAAAAAAAGAGTCAGATCAAAACAAAAAGTACACCATTAGAACCGCCTTGTCCGAAACCCCTGCATAGTAAAATTTCTGTCCCTTGGCTTGAACAGCAAGGGAAATATATTTATAATAAAGAACGACCTTTTGCCTATACTAAATTTTATGCGCTACTTAATTATAGTATAAGTTAGTAATTCAACAGATAGCTTGGCACTGGAACATCGTAGAGTTCAATGGCTCATTTTAAAAGAATTAATGGGGTTAAAAACCTCTTGTAATTAATACAAATTATTTTTATTACATTAAGAAATTTTAATTATGTTCCTTAAGAAATCATCCTAAGTACAGTAAGGTGCAATAAAGAACAAAGTCTAACCTATAGTAACGTAAAGGTATGTATGGGAGTTACAGTAAATCCGGGTTGCAGCGGTAGATAGCAACTTAGTAAGAGATGATCACATCCAATGTTAAGAAATATAAAAACCCATAACTCCTGAAAAAAGTCAGATCAAAACAGAAAGTACACCATTAGAATTCTGCCTAAACGGCATCTTTTTTCTTTCTTCTTTCTTTTCCACAGATATTCCTTAAGAGTGATCCTTAAAACTTTATTATTTCATAAAATATACATTACGAAAAAAACATGCCTTAAAAAAACATGCCATTTGGCGAAGAATAGTTAGTATTAAACTATTTCGGGAAAGTTTCTTTAACATTCTCATCCTGGAGTCTATCAACGTCACTTTCATCTACTTCTGCATCGTCCAGTTTTAGTTAGCATTAAACTATTCCGGGAAAGTTTCTTTAACATTCTCATCCTGGAGTCTACCAACGTCATAACTTTCATCTACTTCTGCATCGTCCAGTTTTAGCTAGTATTAAACTATTCAGGGAAAGTTTCTTTAACATTATCATCCTGGAGTCTAACAACGTCATAACTTTCATCTACTTCTGCATCGTCCAGTTTTATCTAGTATTAAACTATTCCGGGAAAGTTTCTTTAACATTCTCATCCTGGAGTCTACCAAAGTCATAACTTTCATCTCCTTCTGCATCGTCCAGTTTTAATTAGTATTAAACTATTCCGGGACAATTTCTTTAACATTCTCGAAAGTTTCGGGAAAGTTTCGGGAAAGGATTATCGGGAAAGTTTCTATAACATTTTTATCCTGGAGTCTATGAACTTCATAACTTTCATCTACTTCTGCATCGTCCAGTTTTAGTTAGTATTAAACTATTCCGGGAAAGTTTCTTTAACATTCTCATCCTGGAGTCTACCAACGTCATAACTTTCATCTACTTCTGCATCGACCAGTTTTAGTTAGAATTAAACTATTCCGGGAAAATTTCTTTAACATTCCAGGTTTTAGTTAGTATTAAACTATTCCGGGAAAGTTTCTATAACATTCTCATCCTGGAGTCTACCAACGTCATAACTTTCATCTACTTCTGCATCGTCCGGTTTTAGTTAGCATTAAACTATTCCGGGAAAGTTTCTATAACATTCTCATCCTGGAGTCTACCAACGTCATAACTTTCATCTACTTCTGCATCGTCCAGTTTTAGTTAGAATTAAACTATTCCGGGAAAGTTTCTATAACAGTCTCATCCTGGAGTCTACCAACGTCATAACTTTCATCTGCTTCTGCATCGTCCAGTTTTAGTTAGCATTAAACTATTCCGGGAAAGTTTCTATAAAATTCTCATCCTGGAGTCTACCAACGTCATAACTTTCATCTACTTCTGCATCGTCCAGTTTTAGTTAGCATTAAACTATTCCGGGAAAGTTTCTTTAACATTCTTATCCTGGAGTCTACCAACGTCATAACTTTCATCTACTTCTGCATCGTCCAGTTTTAGTTAGCATTTAACTATTCCGGGAATGTTTCTATAACATTCTCATCCTGGAGTCTACCAACGTCATAACTTTCATCTACTTCTGCATCGTCCAGTTTTAGTTAGTATTAAACTATTCCGGGAAAGTTTCTTTAACATTCTCATCCTGGAGTTTACCGACCTCATAACTTTCATCTACTTCTGCATCGTCCAGTTTTAGTTAGCATTAAACTATTCCGGGAAAGTTTCTTTAACATTCTCATCCTGGAGTCTACCAACGTCATAACTTTCATCTACTTCTGCATCGTCCAGTTTTAGTTAGAATTAAACTATTCTGGGAAAGTTTCTTTAACATTCTCATCCTGGAGTCTACCAACGTCATAACTTTCATCTACTTCTGCATCGTCCAGTTTTAGTTAGCATTAAACTATTCCGGGAAAGTTTCTATAACATTCTCAGAATTAGATGAAAGTTATGACGTTGGTAGAATCCATGATGAGAATGATAAAGAAAATTTCACGGAATAGTTTAATACTAACTAACGCATCGTCCAGTTTTAGTTAGTATTACACTATTCCGGGAAAGTTTCTTTAACATTCTCATCCTGGAGTCTACGAACCTCATAACTTTCATCTACTTCTGCATCGTCCAGTTTTAGTTAGTATTAAACTATTCCGGGAAAGTTTCTTTAACATTCTCATCCTGGAGTCTACCAACGTCATAACTTTCATCTACTTCTGCATCGTCCAGTTTTAATTAGTATTAAACTATTCCGGGAAAGTTTCTTTAACATTCTCATCCTGGAGTCTATCAACGTCATAACTTTCATCTACTTCTGCATCGTCCAGTTTTAGCTAGTATTAAACTATTCCGGGAAAGTTTCTTTAACATTCTCATCCTGGAGTCTACCAAAGTCATAACTTTCATCTACTTCTGCATCGTCCAGTTTTAGTTAGTATTAAACTATTCCGGGAGAGTTTCTTTAACATTATCATCCTGGAGTCTACCAACGTCATAACTTTCATCTACTTCTGCATCGTCCAGTTTTAGTTAGAATTAAACTATTCCGGGAAAGTTTCTTTAACATTCTCATCCTGGAGTCTACCAACGTCATAACTTTCATCTACTTCTGCATCGTTTCTATAACATTCTCATCCTGGAGTCTACCAACGTCATAATTTTCATCTACTTCTGCATCGTCCAGTTTTAGTTAGTATTAAACTATTCCGGGAAAGTTTCTATAACATTCTCATCCTGGAGTCTACCAACGTCATAACATTCATCTGCTTCTGCATCGTCCAGTTTTAGTTAGCATTAAACTATTCCGGGAAAGTTTCTATAACATTCTCATCCTGGAGTCTACCAACGTCATAACTATCATCTCCTTCTGCATCGTCCACTTATAGTTAGAATTAAACTATTCCGGGAAAGTTTCTATAACATTCTCATCCTGGAGTCTACCAACGTCATAACTTTCATCTACTTCTGCATCGTCCAGTTTTAGTTAGCATTAATCTATTCCGGGAAAGTTTCTATAACATTCTCATCCTGGAGTCTACCAACGTCATACCTTTCATCTACTTCTTCATCGTCCATTTTTAGTTAGTATTAAAATATTACGGGAAAGTTTCTTTAACATTCTCATCCTGGAGTCTACCAACGTCATAACTTTCATCTACTTCTGCATCGTCCAGTTTTAGTTAGCATTAAACTATTCCGGGAAAGTTTCTTTAACATTCTCATCCTGGAGTCTACCAACGTCATAACTTTCATCTACTTCTGCATCGTCCAGTTTTAGTTAGTATTAAACTATTCCGGGAAAGTTTCTTTAACATTCTCATCCTGGAGTCTACCAACTTCATAACTTTCATCTACTTCTGCATCGTCCAGTTTTAGTTAGCATTAAACTATTCCGGGAAAGTTTCTATAACATTTTTATCCTGGAGTCTACGAACTTCATAACTTTCATCTACTTCTGCATCGTCCAGTTTTAGTTAGTATTAAAATATTCCGGGAAAGTTTCTTTAACATTCTCATCCTGGAGTCTACCAACGTCATAACTTTCATCTACTTCTGCATCTTCCAGTTTAGTTAGCATTAAACTATTCCGCGAAAGTTTCTATAACATTCTCATCCTTGAGTCTACCAACGTCATAACTTTCATCTACTTCTGCATCGTCCAGTTTTAGTTAGTATTAAACTATTCTGGGAAAGTTTCTATAACATTCTCATCCTGGAGTCAGCCAACGTCATAACTTTCATCTACTTCTACACCGTCCAGTTTTAGTTAGTATTAAACTATTCCGGGAAAGTTTCTTTAACATTATCATCCTGGAGTCTACCAACGTCATAACTTTCATCTGCTTCTGCATCGTCCAGTTTTAGTTAGCATTAAACTATTCCGGGAAAGTTTCTTTAACATTCTCATCCTAAAGTCTACCAACATCATAACTTTCATCTACTTCTGCATCGTCCAGTTTTAGTTAGAATTAAACTATTCCGGGAAAGTTTCTATAACATTCTCATCCTGGACTCTACCAACCTTATAACTTTCATCTACTTCTGCATCGTCCAGTTTTAGTTAGCATTAAACTATTCCGGGAAAGTTTCTATAACATTCTCATCCTGGAGTCTACCAACGTCATAACTTTCATCTACTTCTGCATCGTCCAGTGTTAGTTAGAATTAAACTATTCCGGGAAAGTTTCTATAACAGTCTCATCCTGGAGTCTACCAACGTCATAACTTTCATCTGCTTCTGCATCGTCCAGTTTTAGTTAGCATTAAACTATTCCGGGAAATTTTCTATAACATTCTCATCCTGGAGTCTACCAACGTCATAACTTTCATCTACTTCTGCATCGTCCAATTCTAGTTAGCATTAAACTATTCCGGGAAAGTTTCTTTAACATTCTCATCCTGGAGTCTACCAACGTCATAACTTTCATCTACTTCTGCATCGTCCAGTTTTAGTTAGCATTAAACTATTCCGGGAAAGTTTCTATAACATTCTCATCCTGGAGTCTACCAACGTCATAACTTTCATCTACTTCTTCATCGTCCAGTTTTAGTTAGCATTTAACTTTTCCGGGAAAGTTTCTATAACATTCTTATCCTGGAGTCTACCAACGTCATAACTTTCATCTACTTCTGCATCGTCCAGTTTTAGTTAGCATTTAACTATTCCGGGAAAGTTTCTATAACATTCTCATCCTGGAGTCTACCAACCTCATAACTTTCATCTACTTCTGCATCGTCCAGTTTTAGTTAGCATTAAACTATTCCAGGAAAGTTTCTATAACATTCTCATCCTGGAGTCTACCAACCTCATAACTTTCATCTACTTCTGCATCGTCCAGTTTTAGTTAGCATTTAACTATTCCGGGAAAGTTTCTATAACATTCTCATCCTGGAGTCTACCAACGTCATAACTTTCATCTACTTCTGCATCGTCCAGTTTTAGTTAGCATTAAACTATTCCGGGAAAGTTTCTATAACATTCTCATCCTGGAGTCTACCAACCTCATAACTTTAATCTACTTCTGCATAGTCCACTTTTAGTTAGAATTAAACTATTCCGGGATAGTTTCTATAACATTCTCATCCTGGAGTCTACCAACGTCATAACTTTCATCTACTTCTGCATCGTCCAGTTTTAGTTAGTATTAAACTATTCCGGGAAAGTTTCTATAACATTCTCATCCTGGAGTCTACCAACGTCATAACTTTCATCTGCTTCTGCATCGTCCAGTTTTAGTTAGCATTAAACTATTCCGGGATAGTTTCTATAACATTCTCATCCTGGAGTCTACCAACGTCATAACTTTCATCTACTTCTGCATCGTCCAATTCTAGTTAGCATTAAACTATTCCGGGACAGTTTCTTTAACATTCTCATCCTGGAGTCTACCAACGTCATAACTTTCATCTACTTCTGCATCGTCCAGTTTTAGTTAGCATTAAACTATTCCGGGAAAGTTTCTATAACATTCTCATCCTGGAGTCTACCAACGTCATAACTTTCATCTACTTCTGCATCGTCCAATTCTAGTTAGCATTTAACTATTCCGGGAAAGTTTCTTTAACATTCTCATCCTGGAGTCTAACAACTTTATAACTTTCATCTACTTCTGCATCGTCCAGTTTTAGTTAGCATTAAACTATTCCGGGAAAGTTTCTATAACATTCTCATCCTGGAGTCTACCAACGTCATAACTTTCATCTGCTTCTTCATAGTCCAGTTTTAATTAGCATTTAACTTTTCCGGGAAAGTTTCTATAACATTCTCATCCTGGAGTCTACCAACGTCATAACTTTCATCTACTTCTGCATCGTCCAGTTTTAGTTAGTATTAAACTATTCCGGGAAAGTTTCTTTAACATTCTCATCCTGGAGTTTACCAACCTCATAACTTTCATCTACTTCTGCATCGTCCAGTTTTAGTTAGCATTAAACTATTCCGGGAAAGTTTCTTTAACATTCTCATCCTGGAGTCTACCAACGTCATAACTTTCATCTACTTCTGCATCGTCCAGTTTTAGTTAGTATTAAACTATTCTGGGAAAGTTTCTTTAACATTCTCATCCTGGAGTCTACCAACGTCATAACTTTCATCTACTTCTGCATCGTCCAGTTTTAGTTAGCATTAAACTATTCCGGGAAAGTTTCTATAACATTCTCAGAAGTAGATGAAAGTTATGACGTTGGTAGACTCCAGGATGAGAATGTTAAAGAAACTTTCCCGGAATAGTTTATACTAACTAACGCATCGTCCAGTTTTAGTTAGTATTAAACTATTCCGGGAAAGTTTCTTTAACATTCTCATCCTGGAGTCTACGAACCTCATAACTTTCATCTACTTCTGCATCGTCCAGTTTTAGTTAGTATTAAACTATTCCGGGAAAGTTTCTTTAACATTCTCATCCTGGAGTCTACCAACGTCATAACTTACATCTACTTCTGCATAGTCCAGTTTTATTTAGTATTAAACTATTCCGGGAAAGTTTCTTTAACATTCTCATCCTGGAGTCTATCAACGTCATAACTTTCATCTACTTCTGCATCGTCCAGTTTTAGCTAGTATTAAACTATTCCGGGAAAGTTTCTTTAACATTCTCATCCTGGAGTCTACCAACGTCATAACTTTCATCTACTTCTGCATCGTCCAGTTTTAGTTATTATTTAACTATTCCGGGAGAGTTTCTTTAACATTATCATCCTGGAGTCTACCAACGTCATAACTTTCATCTACTTCTGCATCGTCCAGTTTTAGTTAGCATTAAACTATTCCGGGAAAGTTTCTTTAACATTCTCATCCTGGAGTCTACCAACGTCATAACTTTCATCTACTTCTGCATCGTTTCTATAACATTCTCATCCTGGAGTCTACCAACGTCATAATTTTCATCTACTTCTGCATCGTCCAGTTTTAGTTAGCATTAAACTATTCCGGGAAAGTTTCTATAACATTCTCATCCTGGAGTCTACCAACGTCATAACATTCATCTGCTTCTGCATCGTCCAGTTTTAGTTAGCATTAAACTATTCCGGGAAAGTTTCTATAACATTCTCATCCTGGAGTCTACCAACGTCATAACTTTCATCTACTTCTGCATCGTCCAATTGTAGTTAGCATTAAACTATTCAGGGAAAGTTTCTTTAACATTCTCATCCTGGAGTCTACCAACGTCATAACTTTCATCTACTTCTGCATCGTCCAGTTTTAGTTAGCATTAAACTATTCCGGGAAAGTTTCTATAACATTCTCATCCTGGAGTCTACCAACGTCATAACTTTCATCTACTTCTTCATCGTCCAGTTTTAGTTAGTATTAAAATATTCCGGGAAAGTTTCTATAACATTCTCATCCTGGAGTCTACCAACCTCATAACTTTCATCTACTTCTGCATCGTCCAGTTTTAGTTAGCATTAAACTATTCCGGGAAAGTTTCTTTAACATTCTCATCCTGGAGTCTACCAACGTCATAACTTTCATCTACTTCTGCATCGTCCAGTTTTAGTTAGTATTAAACTAGTCCGGGAACGTTTCTTTAGCATTCTCATCCTGGAGTCTACCAACGTCATAACTTTCATCTACTTCTGCATCGTCCAGTATTAGTTAGCATTAAACTATTCCGGGGAAGTTTCTATAACATTTTTATCCTGGAGTCTACGAACTTCATAACTTTCATCTACTTCTGCATCGTCCAGTTTTAGTTAGTATTAAACTATTCCGGGAAAGTTTCTTTAACATTCTCATCCTGGAGTCTACCAACGTCATAACTTTCATCTACTTCTGCATCGTCCAGTTTAGTTAGCATTAAACTATTCCGCGAAAGTTTCTATAACATTCTCATCCTGGAGTCTACCAACGTCATAACTTTCATCTACTTCTGCATCGTCCAGTTTTAGTTAGTATTAAACTATTCTGGGAAAGTTTCTATAACATTCTCATCCTAAAGTCTACCAACATCATAACTTTCATCTACTTCTGCATCGTCCAGTTTTAGTTAGTATTAAACTATTCCGGGAAAGTTTCTATAACATTCTCATCCTGGAGTCTCCCAACGTCATAACTTTCATCTACTTCTGCATCGTCCAGTTTTAGTTAGAATTAAACTATTCCGGGAAAGTTTCTATAACATTCTCATCCTGGAGTCTACCAACGTCATAACTATCATCTACTTCTGCATCGTCCAGTTTTAGTTAGCATTAAACTATTCCGGGAAAGTTTCTATAACAGTCTCATCCTGGAGTCTACCAACGTCATAACTTTCATCTGCTTCTGCATCGTCCAGTTTTAGTTAGCATTAAACTATTCCGGGAAAGTTTCTATAATATTCTCATCCTGGAGTCTACCAACGTCATAACTTTCATCTACTTCTGCATCGTCCAGTTTTAGTTAGCATTAAACTATTCCGGGAAAGTTTCTATAACATTCTTATCCTGGAGTCTACCAACGTCATAACTTTCATCTACTTCTGCATCGTCCAGTTTTAGTTAGCATTTAACTATTCCGGGAAAGTTTCTATAACATTCTCATCCTGGAGTCTACCAACGTCATAACTTTCATCTACTTCTGCATCGTCCAGTTTTAGTTAGCATTAAACTATTCCGGGAAAGTTTCTATAACATTCTCATCCTGGAGTCTACCAACCTCATAACTTTCATCTACTTCTGCATCGTCCAGTTTTAGTTAGCATTAAACTATTCCGGGAAAGTTTCTATAACATTCTCATCCTGGAGTCTACCAACGTCATAACATTCATCTGCTTCTGCATCGTCCAGTTTTAGTTAGCATTAAACTATTCCGGGAAAGTTTCTATAACATTCTCATCCTGGAGTCTACCAACGTCATAACTTTCATCTCCTTCTGCATCGTCCAATTCTAGTTAGCATTAAACTATTCCGGGAAAGTTTCTTTAACATTCTCATCCTTGAGTCTACCAACGTCATAACTTTCATCTACTTCTGCATCGTCCAGTTTTAATTAGCATTAAACTATTCCGGGAAAGTTTCTATAACATTCTCATCCTGGAGTATACCAACGTCATAACTTTCATCTACTTCTTCATCGTCCAGTTCTAGTTAGTATTAAAATATTCCGGGAAAGTTTCTTTAACATTCTCATCCTGGAGTCTACCAACGTCATAACTTTCATCTACTTCTGCATCGTCCAGTTTTAGTTAGCATTAAACTATTCCGGGAAAGTTTCTTTAACATTCTCATCCTGAAGTCTACCAACGTCATAACTTACATCTACTTCTGCATCGTCCAGTTTTAGTCAGGATTAAACTATTCCGGTAAAGTTTCTTTAACATTCTCATCCTGGAGTCTACCAACGTCATAACTTTCATCTACTTCTGCATCGTCCAGTTTTAGTTAGCATTAAACTATTCCGGGGAAGTTTCTATAACATTTTTATCCTGGAGTCTACGAACTTCATAACTTTCATCTACTTCTGCATCGTCCAGTTTTAGTTAGAATTAAACTATTCCGGGAAAGTTTCTTTAACATTCTCATCCTGGAGTCTACCAACGTCATAACTTTCATCTACTTCTGCATCGTCCAGTTTAGTTAGCATTAAACTATTCCGCGAAAGTTTCTATAACATTCTCATCCTTGAGTCTACCAACGTCATAACTTTCATCTACTTCTGCATCGTCCAGTTTTAGTTAGTATTAAACTATTCTGGGAAAGTTTCTATAACATTCTCATCCTGGAGTCAACCAACGTCATAACTTTCATCTACTTCTACACCGTCCAGTTTTAGTTAGTATTAAACTATTCCGGGAAAGTTTCTTTAACATTATCATCCTGGAGTCTACCAACGTCATAACTGTCATCTGCTTCTGCATCGTCCAGTTTTAGTTAGCATTAAACTATTCCGGGAAAGTTTCTTTAACATTCTCATCCTAAAGTCTACCAACATCATAACTTTAATCTACTTCTGCATCGTCCAGTTTTAGTTAGTATTAAACTATTCCGGGAAAGTTTCTATAACATTCTCATCCTGGAGTCTACCAACGTCATAACTTTCATCTACTTCTGCATCGTCCAGTTTTAGTTAGCATTAAACTATTCAGGGAAAGTTTCTATAACATTCTCATCCTGGAGTCTACCAACGTCATAACTTTCATCTACTTCTGCATCGTCCAGTTTTAGTTAGCATTAAACTATTCCGGGAAAGTTTCTATAACAGTCTCATCCTGGAGTCTACCAACGTCATAACTTTCATCTGCTTCTGCATCGTCCAGTTTTAGTTAGCATTAAACTATTCCGGGAAAGTTTCTATAACATTCTCATCCTGGAGTCTACCAACCTCATAACTTTCATCTACTTCTGCATCGTCCAGTTTTAGTTAGCATTAAACTATTCCGGGAAAGTTTCTATAACATTCTCATCCTGGAGTCTACCAACGTCATAACTTTCATCTACTTCTGCATCGTCCAGTTTTAGTTAGCATTTAACTATTCCGGGAATGTTTCTATAACATTCTCATCCTGGAGTCTACCAACCTCATAACTTTCATCTACTTCTGCATCGTCCAGTTTTAGTTAGCATTAAACTATTCCGGGAAAGTTTCTATAACATTCTCATCCTGGAGTCTACCAACGTCATAACTTTCATCTACTTCTGCATCGTCCAGTTTTAGTTAGCATAAAACTATTCCGGGAAAGTTTCTTTAACATTCTCATCCTGGAGTCTACCAACGTCATAACTTTCATCTACTTCTGCATCGTCCAGTTTTAGTTAGAATTAAACTATTCCGGGAAAGTTTCTTTAATATTCTCATCCTGGAGTCTACCAACGTCATAACTTTCATCTACTTCTACATCGTCCAGTTTTAGTTAGCATTAAACTACTCCGGGAAAGTTTCTTTAACATTCTCATCCTGGAGTCTACCAACGTCATAACTTTCATCTACTTCTGCATCGTCCAGTTCTAGTTAGTATTACACTATTCCGGGAAAGTTTCTATAACATTCTCATCCTGGAGTCTACCAACGTCATAACTTTCATCTACTTCTGCATCGTCCAGTTTTAGTTAGCACTAAACTATTCCGGGAAAGTTTCTTTAACATTCTCATCCTGGAGTCTAACTTTCATCTACTTCTGCATCGTCTAGTTTTAGTTAGTATTAAACCATTCCGGGAAAGTTTCTATAACATTCTCATCCTGGAGTCTAACAACGTTATAACTTTCATCTACTTCTGCATCGTCCAGTTTTAGTTAGCATTAAACTATTCCGGGAAAGTTTCTATAACATTCTCATCCTGGAGTCTACCAACGTCATAACTTTCATCTACTTCTGCATCGTCCAGTTTTAGTTAGTATTAAACTATTCCGGGAAAGTTTCAATAACATTGTCATCCTGGAGTCTACCAACGTCATAACTTTCATCTGCTTCTGCATCGTCCAGTTTTAGTTAGCATTAAACTATTCCGGGGAAGTTTCTATAACATTCTCATCCTGGAGTCTACCAACGTCATAACTTTCATCTACTTCTGCATCGTCCAGTTTTAGTAAGTATTAAACTATTCCGGGAAAGTTTCTTTAACATTATCATCCTGGAGTCTACCAACGTCATAACTTTCATCTACTTCCGCATCGTCCAGTTTTAGTTAGCATCAAACTATTCCGGGAAAGTTTCTTTAACATTCTCATCCTGGAGTCTACCAACGTCATAACTTTCATCTACTTCTGAATCGTCCAGTTTTAGTTAGTATTAAACTATTCCGGGATAGTTTCTTTAACATTCTCATCCTGGAGTCTACCAACGTCATAACTTTCATCTACTTCTGCATCGTCCAGTTTTAGTTAGCATTAAACTATTCCGGGAAAGTTTCTTTAACATTCTCATCCTGGAGTCTACAAACGTCATAACTTTCATCTACTTCTGCATCGTCCAGTTTTAGTTAGTATTAAACTATTCCGGGAAAGTTTCAATAACATTCTCATCCTGGAGTCTACCAACGTCATAACTTTCATCTGCTTCTGCATCGTCCAGTTTTAGTTAGCATTAAACTATTCCGGGAAAGTTTCAATAACATTCTCATCCTGGAGTCTACCAACGTCATAACTTTCATCTACTTCTGCATCGTCCAGTTTTAGTTAGTATTAAACTATTCCGGGAAAGTTTCTTTAACATTATCATCCTGGAGTCTAGCAACGTCATAACTTTCATCTTCTTCTGCATCGCCCAGTTTTAGTTAGCATCAAACTATTCCGGGAAAGTTTCTTTAACATTTTCATCCTGGAGTCTACCAACGTCATAACTTTCATCTACTTCTGCATCGTCCAGTTTTAGTTAGCACTAAACTATTCCGGGAAAGTTTCTTTAACATTCTCATCCTGGAGTCTAACTTTCATCTACTTCTGCATCGTCTAGTTTTAGTTAGTATTAAACAATTCCGGGAAAGTTTCTATAACATTCTCATCCTGGAGTCTACAAACGTTATAACTTTCATCTACTTCTGCATCGTCCAGTTTTAGTTAGAATTAAACTATTCCGGGAAAGTTTCTATAACATTCTGATCCTGGAGTCTACCAACGTCATAACTTTCATCTACTTCTGCATCGTCCAGTTTTAGTTAGTATTAAACTATTCCGGGAAAGTTTCAATAACATTCTCATCCTGGAGTCTACCAACGTCATAACATTCATCTGCTTCTGCATCGTCCAGTTTTAGTTAGCATTAAACTATTCCGGGAAAGTTTCTATAACATTCTCATCCTGGAGTCTACCAACGTCATAACTTTCATCTACTTCTGCATCGTCCAGTTTTAGTAAGTATTAAAATATTCCGGGAAAGTTTCTTTAACATTATCATCCTGGAGTCTAGCAACGTCATAACTTTCATCTACTTCCGCATCGTCCAGTTTTAGTTAGCATCAAACTATTCCGGGAAAGTTTCTTTAAAATTCTCATCCTGGAGTCTACCAACGTCATAACTTTCATCTACTTCTGAATCGTCCAGTTTTAGTTAGTATTAAACTATTCCGTGACAGTTTCTTTAACATTCTCATCCTGGAGTCTACCAACGTCATAACTTTCATCTACTTCTGCATCGTCCAGTTTTAGTTAGCATTAAACTATTCCGGGAAAGTTTCTTTAACATTATCATCCTGGAGTCTACCAACGTCATAACTTTCATCTACTTCTGCATTGTCCAGTTTTAGTTAGTATTAAACTATTCCGGGAAAGTTTCAATAACATTCTCATCCTGGAGTCTACCAACGTCATAACATTCATCTGCTTCTGCATCGTCCAGTTTTAGTTAGAATTAAACTATTCCTGGAAAGTTTCTATAACATTCTCATCCTGGAGTCTACCAACGTCATAACTTTCATCTACTTCTGCATCGTCCAGTTTTAGTAAGTATTAAACTATTCCGGGAAAGTTTCTTTAACATTATCATCCTGGAGTCTACCAACGTCATAACTTTCATCTACTTCTGCATCGCCCAGTTTTAGTTAGCATCAAACTATTCCGGGAAAGTTTCTTTAACATTCTCATCCTGGAGTCTACCAACGTCATAACTTTCATCTACTTCTGAATCGTCCAGTTTTAGTTAGAATTAAACTATTCCGGGAAAGTTTCTTTATCATTCTCATCCTGGAGTCTACCAACGTCATAACTTTCATCTACTTCTGCATCGTCCAGTTTTAGTTAGAATTAAACTATTCCGGGAAAGTTTCTTTAACATTATCATCCTGGAGTCTACAAACGTCATAACTTTCATCTACTTCTGCATCGTCCAGTTTTAGTTAGTATTAAACTATTACGGGAAAGTTTCTTTAGCATTCTCATCCTGGAGTCTACCAACGTCATAACTTTCATCTACTTCTGCATCGTCCAGTATTAGTTAGCATTAAACTATTCCGGGGAAGTTTCTATAACATTTTTATCCTGGAGTCTACGAACTTCATAACTTTCATCTACTTCTGCATCGTCCAGTTTTAGTTAGTATTAAACTATTCCGGGAAAGTTTCTTTAACATTCTCATCCTGGAGTCTACCAACGTCATAACTTTCATCTACTTCTGCATCGTCCAGTTTAGTTAGCATTAAACTATTCCGGGAAAGTTTCTACAACATTCTCATCCTTGAGTCTACCAACGTCATAACTTTCATCTACTTCTGCAACGTCCAGTTTTAGTTAGAATTAAACTATTCCGTGAAAGTTTCTATAACATTATCATCCTGGAGTCTACCAACGTCATAACTTTCATCTACTTCTGCATCGTCCAGTTTTAGTTAGCATTAAACTATTCCGGGAAAGTTTCTTTAACATTCTCATCCTGAAGTCTACCAACGTCATAACTTTCATCTACTTCTACACCGTCCAGTTTTAGTTAGTATTAAACTATTCCGGGAAAGTTTCTATAACATTCTCATCCTGGAGTCTACCAACGTCATAACTTTCATCTACTTCTGCATCGTCCAGTTTTAGTTAGAATTAAACTATTCCGGGAAAGTTTCTATAACATTCTCATCCTGGAGTCTACCAACGTCATAACTTTCATCTACTTCTGCATCGTCCAGTTTTAGTTAGTATTAAACTATTCCGGGAAAGTTTCTATAACATTCTCATCCTGGAGTCTACCAACGTCATAACTTTCATCTGCTTCTGCATCGTCCAGTTTTAGTTAGAATTAAACTATTCCGGGAAAGTTTCTATAATATTCTCATCCTGGAGTCTACCAACGTCATAACTTTCATCTACTTCTGCATCGTCCAGTTTTAGTTAGTATTAAACTATTCCGGGATAGTTTCTTTAACATTCTCATCCTGGAGTCTACCAACGTCATAACTTTCATCTACTTCTGCATCGTCCAGTTTTAGTATCGTAGACGTTGGTAGACTCCAGGATGAGAATGTTAAAGAAACTTTCCCGGAATAGTTTAATACTAACTAAAACTGGACGATGCAGAAGTAGATGAAAGTTATGAAGTTCGTAGACTCCAGGATTACAATGTTATAGAAACTTTCCCGGAATAGTTTAATGCTAACTAAAACTGGACGATGCAGAAGTAGATGAAAGTTATGACGTTGGTAGACTCCAGGATGAGAATGTTAAAGAAACTTTCCCGGAATAGTTTAACACTAACTAAAACTGGACGATGCAGAAGTAGATGAAAGTTATGACGTTGGTAGACTCCAGGATGAGAATGTTAAAGAAACTTTCCCGGAATAGTTTAATGCTAACTAAAACAACATTCTTATCCTGGAGTCTACCAACGTCATAACTTTCATCTGCTTCTGCATCGTCCAGTTTTAGTTAGCATTAAACTATTCCGGGAAAGTTTCTATAACATTCTCATCCTGGAGTCTACCAACGTCATAACTTTCATCTACTTCTGCATCGTCCAGTTTTAGTAAGAATTAAACTATTCCGGGAAAGTTTCTTTAACATTATCATCCTGGAGTCTACCAACGTCATAACTTTCATCTACTTCTGCATCGTCCAGTTTTAGTTAGCATTAAACTATTCCGGGAAAGTTTCTACAACATTCTCATCCTTGAGTCTACCAACGTCATAACTTTCATCTACTTCTGCACCGTCCAGATTTAGTTAGTATTAAACTATTCCGGGAGAGTTTCTATAACATTATCATCCTGGAGTCTACCAACGTCATAACTTTCATCTACTTCTGCATCGTCCAGTTTTAGTTAGCATTAAACTATTCCGGGAAAGTTTCTTTAACATTCTCATCCTGAAGTCTACCAACGTCATAACTTACATCTACTTCTTCATCGTCCAGTTTTAGTTAGTATTAATCTATTCCGGGAAAGTTTCTATAACATTCTCATCCTGGAGTCTACCAACCTTATAACTTTCATCTACTTCTGCATCGTCCAGTTTTAGTTAGCATTAAACTATTCCGGGAAAGTTTCTATAACAGTCTCATCCTGGAGTCTACCAACGTCATAACTTTCATCTACTTCTGCTTCGTCCAGTTTTAGTTAGTATTAAACTATCCCGGGAAAGTTTCTATAACATTCTCATCCTGGAGTCTACCATCGTCATAACTTTCATCTGCTTCTGCATCGTCCAGTTTTAGTTAGCATTAAACTATTCCGGGAAAGTTTCTATAATATTCTCATCCTGGAGTCTACCAACGTCATAACTTTCATCTACTTCTGCATCGTCCAGTTTTAGTTAGTATTAAACTATTCCGGGATAGTTTCTTTAACATTCTCAGCCTGGAGTCTACCAAAGACATAACTTACCTCTACTTCTGCATCGTCCAGTTTTAGTATCGTAGACGTTGGTAGACTCCAGGATGAGAATGTTAAAGAAACTTTCCCGGAATAGTTTAATACTAACTAAAACTGGACGATGCAGAAGTAGATGAAAGTTATGAAGTTCGTAGACTCCAGGATCAAAATGTTATAGAAACTTTCCCGGAATAGTTTAATGCTAACTAAAACTGGACGATGCAGAAGTAGATGAAAGTTATGACGTTGGTAGACTCCAGGATGAGAATGTTAAAGAAACTTTCCCGGAATAGTTTAACACTAACTAAAACTGGACGATGCAGAAGTAGATGAAAGTTATGACGTTGGTAGACTCAGGATGAGAATGTTAAAGAAACTTTCCGGAATAGTTTAATGCTAACTAAAACAACATTCTTATCCTGGAGTCTACCAACGTCATAACTTTCATCTCCTTCTGCATCGTCCAGTTTTAGTTAGCATTAAACTATTCCGGGAAAGTTTCTATAACATTCTCATCCTGGAGTCTACCAACGTCATAACTTTCATCTACTTCTGCATCGTCCAGTTTTAGTAAGTATTAAAATATTCCGGGAAAGTTTCTTTAACATTATCATCCTGGAGTCTAGCAACGTCATAACTTTCATCTACTTCTGCATCGTCCAGTTTTAGTTAGCATCAAACTATTCCGGGAAAGTTTCTTTAACATTCTCATCCTGGAGTCTACCAACGTCATAACTTTCATCTACTTCTGCATCGTCCAGTTTTAGTTAGCACTAAACTATTCCGGGAAAGTTTCTTTAACATTCTCATCCTTGAGTCTAACTTTCATCTACTTCTGCATCGTCTAGTTTTAGTTAGTATTAAACCATTCCGGGAAAGTTTCTATAACATTCTCATCCTGGAGTCTACCAACGTTATAACTTTCATCTACTTCTGCATCGTCCAGTTTTAGTTATCATTAAACTATTCCGGGAAAGTGTCTATAACATTCTCATCCTGGAGTCTACCAACGTCATAACTTTCATCTTCTTCTGCATCGTCCAGTTTTAGTTAGTATTAAACTATTCCGGGAAAGTTTCAATAACATTGTCATCCTGGAGTCTACCAACGTCATAACTTTCATCTGCTTCTGCATCGTCCAGTTTTAGTTAGCATTAAACTATTCCGGGAAAGTTTCTATAACATTCTCATCCTGGAGTCTACCAACGTCATAACTTTCATCTACTTCTGCATCGTCCAGTTTTAGTAAGTATTAAAATATTCCGGGAAAGTTTCTTTAACATTATCATCCTGGAGTCTAGCAACGTCATAACTTTCATCTACTTCTGCATCGTCCAGTTTTAGTTAGCATAAAACTATTCCGGGAAAGTTTCTTTAAAATTCTCATCCTGGAGTCTACCAACGTCATAACTTTCATCTACTTCTGAATCGTCCAGTTTTAGTTAGTATTAAACTATTCCGGGAAAGCTTCTTTAACATTCTCATCCTGGAGTCTACCAACGTCATAACTTTCATCTACTTCTGCATCGTCCAGTTTTAGTTAGCATTAAACTATTCCGGGAAAGTTTCTTTAACATTATCATCCTGGAGTCTACAAACGTCATAACTTTCATCTACTTCTGCATCGTCCAGTTTTAGTTAGTATTAAACTATTCCGGGAAAGTTTCTATAACATTCTCATCCTGGAGTCTACCAACGTCATAACATTCATCTGCTTCTGCATCGTCCAGTTTTAGTTAGCATTAAACTATTCCGGGAAAGTTTCTATAACATTCTCATCCTGGAGTCTACCAACGTCATAACTTTCATCTACTTCTGCATCGTCCAGTTTTAGTTAGTATTAAAATATTCCGGGAAAGTTTCTTTAACATTCTCATCCTGGAGTCTAGCAACGTCATAACTTTCATCTACTTCTGCATCGTCCAGTTTTAGTTAGCATCAAACTATTCCGGGAAAGTTTCTTTAAAATTCTCATCCTGGAGTCTACCAACGTCATAACTTTCATCTACTTCTGAATCGTCCAGTTTTAGTTAGTATTAAACTATTCCGGGAAATTTTCTGTAACATTCTCATCCTGGAGTCTACCAACGTCATAACTTTCATCTACTTCTGCATCGTCCAGTTTTAATTAGTATTAAACTATTCCGGAAAAGTTTCTTTAACATTCTCATCCTGGAGTCTACCAACGTCATAACTTTCATCTACTTCTGCATCGTCCAGTTTTAGTTAGTATTAAACTATTCCGGGAAAGTTTCTTTAGCATTCTCATCCTGGAGTCTACCAACGTCATAACTTTCATCTACTTCTGCATCGTCCAGTATTAGTTAGCATTAAACTATTCCGGGGAAGTTTCTATAACATTTTTATCCTGGAGTCTACGAACTTCATAACTTTCATCTACTTCTGCATCGTCCAGTTTTAGTTAGTATTAAACTATTCCGGGAAAGTTTCTTTAACATTCTCATCCTGGAGTCTACCAACGTCATAACTTTCATCTACTTCTGCATCGTCCAGTTTAGTTAGCATTAAACTATTCCGGGAAAGTTTCTACAACATTCTCATCCTGGAGTCTACCAACGTCATAACTTTAATCTACTTCTGCACCGTCCAGTTTTAGTTAGAATTAAACTATTCCGGGAAAGTTTCTTTAACATTATCATCCTGGAGTCTACCAACGTCATAACTTTCATCTACTTCTGCATCGTCCAGTTTTAGTTAGCATTAAACTATTCCGGGAAAGTTTCTTTAACATTCTCATCCTGTAGTCTACCAACGTCATAACTTTCATCTACTTCTGCATCGTCCAGTTTTAGTTAGTATTAAACTATTCCGGGAAAGTTTCTATAACATTCTCATCCTGGAGTCTACCAACCTTATAACTTTCATCTACTTCTGCATCGTCCAGTTTTAATTAGCATTAAACTATTCCGGGAAAGTTTCTATAACATTCTCATCCTGTAGTCTACCAACCTCATAACTTTCATCTACTTCTGAATCGTCCAGGTGTAATTAGCATTATACTATCCCGGGAAAGTTTCTATAACAGTCTCATCCTGGAGTCTACCAACGTCATAACATTCATCTGCTTCTGTATCGTCCAGTTTTAGTTAGCATTAAACTATTCCGGGAAAGTTTCTATAATATTCTCATCCTGGAGTCTACCAACGTCATAACTTTCATCTACTTCTGCATCGTCCAGTTTTAGTTAGTATTAAACTATTCCGGGAAAGTTTCTATAATATTCTCATCCTGGAGTCTACCAACGTCATAACTTTCATCTACTTCTGCATCGTCCAGTTTTAGTATCGTAGACGTTGGTAGACTCCAGGATGAGAATGTTAAAGAAACTTTCCCGTAATAGTTTAATACTAACTAAAACTGGACGATGCAGAAGTAGATGAAAGTTATGAAGTTCGTAGACTCCAGGATAAAAATGTTATAGAAACTTTCCCGGAATATTTTAATGCTAACTAAAACTGGACGATGCAGAAGTAGATGAAAGTTATGACGTTGGTAGACTCCAGGATGAGAATGTTAAAGAAACTTTCCCGGAATAGTTTAAAACTAACTAAAACTGGACGATGCAGAAGTAGATGAAAGTTATGACGTTGGTAGACTCCAGGATGAGAATGTTAAAGAAACTTTCCCGGAATAGTTTAATGCTAACTAAAACAACATTCTTATCCTGGAGTCTACCAACGTCATAACTTACATCTACTTCTGCATCGTCCAGTTTTAGTTAGCATTTAACTATTCCGGGAGAGTTTCTTTAACATTATCATCCTGGAGTCTACCAACGTCATAACTTTCATCTACTTCTGCATCGTCCAGTTTTAGTTAGCATTAAACTATTCCGGGAATGTTTCTTTAACATTCTCATCCTGGAGTCTACCAACGTCATAACTTTCATCTACTTCTGCATCGTCCAGTTTTAGTTAGCATTAAACTATTCCGGGAAAGTTTCTTTAGCATTATCATCCTGGAGTCTACAAACGTCATAACTTTCATCTACTTCTGAATAGTCCAGTTTTAATTAGCATTAAACTATTCCGGGAAAGTTTCTGTAACATTCTCATCCTGGAGTCTACCAACGTCCTAACTTTCATCTACTTCTGCATCGTCCAGTTTTAGTTAGTATTAAACTATTCCGGGAAAGTTTCTTTAACATTCTCATCCTGGAGTCTACCAAAGTCATAACTTTCATCTACTTCTCCATCGTCCAGTTTTAGTTAGTATTAAACTATTCCGGTAAAGTTTCTTTAACATTCTCATCCTGGAGTCTACCAAAGTCATAACTTTCATCTACTTCTGCATCGTCCAGTTTTAGTTAGTATAAAACTATTCCGGGAAATTTTCTATAACATTCTCATCCTGGAGTCTACCAACGTCATAACTTTCATCTACTTCTCCATCGTCCAGTTTTAGTTAGTATTAAACTATTCCGGGAAAGTTTCTTTAACATTCTCATCCTGGAGTCTACCAACGTCATAACTTTCATCTACTTCTGCATCGTCCAGTTTTAGTTAGTATTAAACTATTCTGGGAAAGTTTCTTTAACATTCTCATCCTGGAGTCTACCAACGTCATAACTTTCATCTACTTCTGCATCGTCCAGTTTTAGTTAGCATTAAACTATTCCGGGAAAGTTTCTTTAACATTCTCATCCTGGAGTCTACCAACGTCATAACTTTCATCTACTTCGGCATCGTCCAGTTTTAGTTAGTATTAAACTATTCCGGGAAAGTGTCTTTAACATTCTCATCCTGGAGTCTACCAACGTCATAACTTTCATCTACTTCTGCATCGTCCAGTTTTAGTTAGCATTAAACTATTCCGGGAAAGTTTCTTTAATATTCTCATCCTGGAGTCTACCAACGTCATAACTTTCATCTACTTCTCCATCGTCCAGTTTTAGTTAGCATTAAACTACTCCGGGAAAGTTTCTTTAACATTCTCATCCTGGAGTCTACCAACGTCATAACTTTCATCTACTTCTGCATCGTCCAGTTCTAGTTAGTATTACACTATTCCGGGAAAGTTTCTTTAACATTCTCATCCTGGAGTCTACCAACGTCATAACTTTCATCTACTTCTGCATTGTCCAGTTTTAGTTAGCATTAAACTATTCCGGGAAAGTTTCTATAACATTCTCATCCTGGAGTCTAACTATAATCTACTTCTGCATCGTCGAGTTTTAGTTAGTATTAAACCATTCCGGGAAAGTTTCTATAACATTCTCATCATGGAGTCTAACAACGTTATAACTTTCATCTACTTCTGCATTGTCCAGTTTTAGTTAGCATTAAACTATTCCGGGAAAGTTTCTATAACATTCTCATCCTGGAGTCTACCAACGTCATAACTTTCATCTACTTCTGCATCGTCCAGTTTTAGTTAGTATTAAACTATTCCGGGAAAGTTTCTATAACATTCTCATCCTTGAGTCTACCAACGTCATAACTTTCATCTTCTTCTGCATCGTCCAGTTTTAGTTAGCATTAAACTATTCCGGGAAAGTTTCTATAACATTCTCATCCTGGAGTCTACCAACGTCATAACTTTCATCTACTTCTGCATCGTCCAGTTTTAGTAAGTATTAAACTATTCCGGGAAAGTTTCTTTAACATTATCATCCTGGAGTCTAGCAACGTCATAACTTTCATCTACTTCTGCATCGTCCAGTTTTAGTTAGCATCAAACTATTCCGGGAAAGTTTCTTTAACATTCTCATCCTGGAGTCTACCAACGTGATAACTTTCATCTACTTCTGAATCGTCCAGTTTTAGTTAGTATTAAAGTATTCCGGGAAAGTTTCTTTAACATTCTCATCCTGGAGTCTACCAACGTCATAACTTTCATCTACTTCTGCATCGTCCTGTTTTAGTTAGCATTAAACTATTCCGGGAAAGTTTCTTTAACATTCTCATCCTGGAGTCTACCAACGTCATAACTTTCATCTACTTCTGCATCGTCCAGTTTTAGTTAGTATTAAACTATTCCGGGAAAGTTTCTTTAGCATTCTCATCCTGGAGTCTACCAACGTCATAACTTTCATCTACTTCTGCATCGTCCAGTATTAGTTAGCATTAAACTATTCCGGGGAAGTTTCTATAACATTTTTATCCTGGAGTCTACGAACTTCATAACTTTCATCTACTTCTGCATCGTCCAGTTTTAGTTAGTATTAAACTATTCCGGGAAAGTTTCTTTAACATTCTCATCCTGGAGTCTACCAACGTCATAACTTTCATCTACTTCTGCATCGTCCAGTTTAGTTAGCATTAAACTATTCCGGGAAAGTTTCTACAACATTCTCATCCTTGAGTCAACCAACTTCATAACTTTCATCTACTTCTGCATCGTCCAGTTTTAGTTAGTATTAAACTATTCCGGGAGAGTTTCTTTAACATTATCATCCTGGAGTCTACCAACGTCATAACTTTCATCTACTTCTGCATCGTCCAGTTTTAGTTAGCATTAAACTATTCCGGGAAAGTTTCTTTAACATTCTCATCCTGAAGTCTACCAACGTCATAACTTACATCTACTTCTGCATCGTCCAGTTTTAGTTAGTATTAAACTATTCCGGGAAAGTTTCTATAAAATTCTCATCCTGGAGTCTACCAACGTCATAACTTTCATCTTCTTCTGCATCGTCCAGTTTTAGTTAGGATTAAACTATTCCGGGAAAGTTTCTATAACATTCTCATCCTGGAGTCTACCAACGTCATAACTTTCATCTACTTCTGAATCGTCCAGGTTTAGTTAGTATTAAACTATTCCGGGAAAGTTTCTATAACATTCTCATCCTGGAGTCTACCAACGTCATAACTTTCATCTGCTTCTGTATCGTCCAGTTTTAGTTAGCATTAAACTATTCCGGGAAAGTTTCTATAATATTCTCATCCTGGAGTCTACCAACGTCATAACTTTCATCTACTTCTGCATCGTCCAGTTTTAGTTAGTATTAAACTATTCCGGGATAGTTTCTTTAACATTCTCATCCTGGAGTCTACCAACGTCATAACTTTCATCTACTTCTGCATCGTCCAGTTTTATTATCGTAGACGTTGGTATACTCCAGGATGAGAATGTTAAAGAAACTTTCCCGGAATAGTTTAATACTAAATAAAACTGGACGATGCAGAAGTAGATGAAAGTTATGAAGTTCGTAGACTCCATGATTAAAATGTTATAGAAACTTTCCCGGAATAGTTTAATGCTAACTAAAACTGGACGATGCAGAAGTAGATGAAAGTTATGACGTTGGTACACTCCAGGATGAGAATGTTAAAGAAACTTTCCCGGAATAGTTTAATACTAACTAAAACTGGACGATGCAGAAGTAGATGAAAGTTATGACGTTGGTAGACTCCAGGATGAGAATGTTAAAGAAACTTTCCCGGAATAGTTTAATGCTAACTAAAACAGCATTCTTATCCTGGAGTCTACCAACGTCATAACTTTCATCTACTTCTGCATCGTCCAGTTTTAGTTAGCATTTAACTATTCCGGGAGAGTTTCTTTAACATTATCATCCTGGAGTCTACCAACGTCATAAGTTTCATCTACTTCTGCATCGTCCAGTTTTAGTTAGCATTAAACTATTCCGGGAAAGTTTCTTTAACATTCTCATCCTGGAGTCTACCAACGTCATAACTTTCATCTACTTCTGCATCGTCCAGTTTTAGTTAGCATTAAACTATTCCGGGATAGTTTCTTTAACATTCTCATCCTGGAGTCTACCAACGTCATAACTTTCATCTACTTCTGCATCGTCCAGTTTTAGTTAGCATTAAACTATTCCGGGAAAGTTTCTATAACATTCTCATCCTGGAGTCTACCAACGTCCTAACTGTCATCTACTTCTGCATCGTCCAGTTTTAGTTAGTATTAAACTATTCCGGGAAAGTTTCTTTAACATTCTCATCCTGGAGTCTACCAACGTCATAACTTTCATCTACTTCTGCATCGTCCAGTTTTAGTTAGTATTAAACTATTCCGGGAAAGTTTCTTTAACATTCTCATCCTGGAGTCTACCAAAGTCATAACTTTCATCTACTTCTGCATCGTCCAGTTTTAGTTAGTATTAAACAATTCCGGGAAATTTTCTATAACATTCTCATCCTGGAGTCTACCAACGTCATAACTTTCATCTACTTCTCCATCGTCCAGTTTTAGTTAGTATTAAACTATTCCGGGAAAGTTTCTTTAACATTCTCATCCTGGAGTCTACCAACGTCATAACTTTCATCTACTTCTGCATCGTCCAGTTTTAGTTAGTATTAAACTATTCCGGGAAAGTTTCTTTAACATTCTCATCCTGGAGTCTACCAACGTCATAACTTTCATCTACTTCTGCATCGTCCAGTTTTAGTTAGAATTAAACTATTCAGGAAAAGTTTCTTTAACATTCTCATCCTGGAGTCTACCAACGTCATAACTTTCATCTACTTCTGCATCGTCCAGTTTTAGTTAGTATTAAACTATTCCGGGAAAGTTTCTTTAACATTCTCATCCTGGAGTCTACCAACGTCATAACTTTCATCTACTTCTGCATCGTCAGTTTTAGTTAGCATTAAACTATTCCGGGAAAGTTTCTTTAACATTCTCATCCTGGAGTCTACCAACTTCATAACTTTCATCTACTTCTGCATCGTCCAGTTTTAGTTAGTATTAAACTATTCCGGGAAAGTTTCTATAACATTCTCATCCTGGAGTCTACCAACGTCATAATTTTCCGGAAGGTTGTTACGTTCTGATACCTGGCACTTTTTAGTCATAAATGAGCAATTAGAATTCTATTGTTAATTCCTTCCCATTCTAAGCGACACTTCGCAGTTTTCTTATTCATCATGAACTCCACTCCCTGCCTATGCACCCCATCCTTCCTGCCTGAGTAAATAAATTCTATATCAAACCAATTTCATATTTCCTACCCCGGGTATATGGGCTTCTGTAACACCTAACAAGTCCAGTTCAAAACATCTGAATTCCTCAGTCATAATGTCAATATGATAGTTCTTTTTCAACGTTGTAAAAATTCAAAGATGTAATTTTCATGTTATTTAAATCGGTGAAATTGCTATGCCCTTAAAAAAAGCAATGTGTTCCAGCCATTACTGGACAGGGCTAAGACATCTTCTCAAATCTCCATGAAGCGCTTAAGTCGGCTTAGAACCGAACAGCAAGAAGTCCGTGGGACCTCCAGTATGATTAGAGGCTTTGTGCAATGCTGGACCCATCTCGGTCACAACATGATTTTCAAAACTTGGCGATGCTCTTCTATCAACAAGAGTCGAAATCCTGTCCAAGTAATCTCAAGCCTGTTACGTCCGACTCGTTATATATTCATGTCTACAAATATTATACTACTATGGAGAGGCAGCCCCTAATAGATAACTTAGAGAGGAAGGGGTTTTTCAGCCCACCAAAACAAACAAAACCCAGAAGAATTATCCAAAGGTCAGTCTACAAAACTAGCCGGAATTAACTGGCTCGTGATATTTTAATAGAATTTTAAAAACTAAAATCGGTACTAGTGGATTAGATGGTCACTTTTATATACTATGCAAGGAAACCAGCCATGCAATGACAGACGAAACCCGCCAGAGACCGGTTATTTTCAAAGAGACCGCTATTAAGAAATGGAATGCAGAGTAATTTTCATTGCGTTTACGATATTTAAGCTGTTTTTTTTTTTTGGGGGGGGGGGGGGTTAAGGGGGGGGAAGATACCTAGGCTAGGTTACGTATTTAATATATGCTATGCTTTATCCCCACCCCTCCTAATGAGCGAATATATAGCCCAAATTTGTTTCTAAACTATTATATATTCATTATATTTCATATATTCAAATTTATTTCATTAGCATTAACCAAACTTGACTTTTTAGAAGTGACCATCTAATGCACCAGTACCCTAAAATCAATAATTTTTTTTAAGCCATCAGATATAAGTTTTACTTCTGACATTCCTTAAATTTTCGGATGATATGTAGAAGTTTGGCATGTCATTATCGCTCTTTCAAAGTTTGTTAATATTTTTTTTTCCATATAACAAGAAATAAATAAACGCCGTTTTATCCATTAGGTAGTTATTTTTTCTCAAGGCGCGTTGTTTTAGTCTAAAAAGTGTCATATTGCAATATAGCACATAAGGAAGGAGATATGAAGATGAATTTATAAGAGGCAGCAGCTTTTAATTAAGTCATAAAACATCTCTCTGCAATTTGCAATAGCCTGATAGTCCTTGTAAAAAAAAACAAAAAATCCTAACTATCTATGTAATACTAAAAATATAGCAAATTTTGGTTTTTACTTACAGTTAATTAGGCCGGTCTCTTAGTAAGCGTTTGATTGCGTTCTTTATCTAAATCTAGAGGTAATACCCAAAGTCATGCTGTTTCAAACTCCACCCAGCCATGATAAAGATGTTCAACCTTCAGGGGCTCTCTCATTTCAGGTGATGGTAAGAGGTTACAGTGAAAAAAAAACCTAATTTTTCAAGAAGGGGGGGGGGGGCAAAAAATCTCCTATAAAGGGTTTAAGAAAATGAAAAATTCATTGGTTGTCCCAAAATGTATTCCCCTGCATTTTTATACTCTCTGGACAAACATTTAAGGTTTTGTGACTCAAAGTGACAGAAAGCGTCACTTTGATGTGGGTTTTCAATGTGAGAAGCTCAAAATATTTTGCTTAGGATTTAGACTATAAAAAATTGACTGGTTTTGATAGGAATTCTGGGATATACCCTCTCAGGAATAAGTATTCCCTCTTTTCGCAAACACTGTTGTTATGTAGCACTGAATGGCATAACCGATACTCTGCTGTGGGGCTCAAAGTCTAATTTTTAGGGTGTTAAACCATAGAAAATCGATCACCTATCTCAGAATTTCCATTTTCTAGGAATTGAAGTTGTGTGAAAAAAAATGGCAGAAAAGGTCACGTTACTGTCGCACTATATCTTTTGTTACTTGAACAGGGTACTTGATATCTCAGTTTACTTTCAAGTGAAACCCTCCCAACCAGGGGCGTCCTGAGGCTGGTTTTATTTGGGGGGCGATCTTCGTAAATTTTACCGAATCCCTACCTGATTTATGCCGAATTTTCAGCATAAATCAAGAATTTTACTAAATTTCGGCCGATTTTACAAAATTTCAGCCGAAATTTCATTTCATCGAATGTCAAAACGTGGGGGGGGGGCAACCCTCCTCCTCCCCCCACGGGACGCCCCTGCTACCAACATTCTACTATGACTAGTTTGATATAATCACCACTGACAAAAAAAAGGAAACAAAGGAGACAGTGCTTTCAATGCAAAAAAGTAGTTTTACTTGCTGTTTAATACGGGGGCTGTAATTCTCCAGCAGAGGGTTTTAGACCATAGCAATTCCAATGCTGAACCTTTCATTTCAATCCAACGCCATTTTGAAGGGGCTGTAGCCCTTTTGTCAAAATTCCTATAAATTTGTTTTGCGATAAATTCTACTATTAAGATTAACCGAAAAACTAGTTACCATTTCTGAATCAGCAACAAATGACATTTTTTCTAACTAAACAGTTTTTTAAACGCGTTATTAAAATTTGGGTTACTATTTGGGTATCAGTCAGCAACACGGTCAGTAACCATGATTGCTGTGAATGAAGTTGTCTTGTCTGGACTTATGCAGAAGCCGCTAACTTTCCTTCATTAGGATCCTTACTAGTTAGATATAAGACGATTAGAAAAGGCCTCGCTTTTCTCTCCTTCCGAACTAATAGCCTTTCAAACCTATAATCAAGTATCGCTTCCACACTAAGATGAGCAAGACAATATTGTACTTGAGCAATATTAACGCTATTCACGTTGTTCATGTTATTGCTCAAAAACTAAGGGTTCTCATTACCAGTATTAGCCAATAAGACAATCTACTACACCACTTAAGATGGGATTTTAGGTACACCAAAATCATCCTTTCTGGAGTAAAAAAAAACAAAAAACAACAAGTTAACAAATAAAGATGTATGTATAACACCGTGTGAACAAATACATTAAAATCAAGAACGACAGGCACGAACAGAAAAAAAAAAGAAAAAAAAACTTTGGCCAGATTTGAATTCTTTACCTATTCCGCAAGCACTTCCACTGATAAAGATGGCCAAAAAGAGGCCATCAACAGCCACACATTCCTTATGGGTTCGGTTAAATACTGCCGAAAGCACAAACCACTTTTTTAAAAGCAGCCAAAATACACTGACAAAAATCGCTGTTATATTTTTACCTATGAACTCGCTGGTGATAGTAAACATTTACTTAGACAGAGAAAATATGAATAATGAGTTGGCTTTATTTATATATATATATATATATATATATATATATATATATATATATATATATATATATATATATATATATATATTATTTTCTAGTAAAATAAATAAATAATGACTGAAGAAATTTGATAATCCTGGAAAAGAGCTAGAAGTATCATTTTCTGTAACTGAAAAAATACAGTAGAATAACTTAGAACAAATGAACAATAAATTACTGAAGTGAGAACAGCGAAATCATTTTAGAACAGAACAAATATAGTCAGATGGTGATTGCATTTTTTTTTTATTTACAAAATCGAAACATTTGACAATATTTCAAAAATAATTTTTTAGAAAGGTTTGAAGGGGTTTCAGTGAAACTGCTCCAAGAATTTTTTTCCCTGGGTTAGCAAAACTGTTAAATGTTTATTGCGTGAAAATCTTTTTAGTCCTCCAAACTTTAAATTTGTTACGGTTTCAAATTTTCTGGGGGGGGGGGGGGGTTGAGGAAGCGTTGTCCTTGAATAAAAAGAACAGTGAATAACTGTGAATATTTGAAGTCCAAACAGTTCTTAACCCACACGAGCAATAAATATATTTAAATTTTTTTAACATGTCTAATAAATTAATATATTATATTTTAACTTTTATTTTATATCTATTTTAACTGTTCAACTACGACTTGGCCTCAAATACAGGACTACACACTTGGCTTCGAAAGTCAACTTAATTATTAGTTTTACGCTGTTCCTGATACTCACTGACTGCATAATTTATCTAGTAAATCGAATCGCTATTGGAGAATTTTCAGCGCAAAATTCAAAAATTTTATTGATAGAATTCAAAGGTAGAATTCTTAGCAGACAGAATTTCGATCTGATCAAAAACTTATCGAAAAAAGCAAAAACCGGTTTTCTATGGGTAATCCAAAAATAAACACACCCTTACTTTTAATTACTTTTTGTGTATCCAATTTAGCTTTATATCACTTTCTTTCAAATACTCCCCCCTTCTTCTCTCTGAACATCTCTTTTCTCTCTTAATTTTGTAACTTAAATTATTGCTTGTGTATTAGGCTATATAAGTCTTTCTTCAGGGGGTTAAATCCTTATTTATGTTTCCGTTATTTATAAATTTATTAATAAATTATAAATTTATGCTAAGAAATTATGATAATTTTGAAGCATTTTAGTTCCAGAATTTCAACACTTAAGATGTGTTATTCTTTCTGTAAAATTTGAATTTATGTACATATTTATTTTCTTTATAAAATGATTATCTAGAAACTTGCTTGGAGCAGAATTTTTGCAAAATTCAACATATTTCTCTGTCTAAACACCTATATGTATCAGGGGCTAGTCCCGGTAAGCAAGGACATAAAAACACTGAAATCTAGAGTTTTGAAGACGTTTCAATGGGAAATAATGTCTATTTAGACCTCAGGTGAACTATTTAAAATAGTTTATGAGGTATTATAGATTTATCAATAATCCCATGAAACAACTAAAACTGCAGAGTACAACTATACAAATCAAAACTGTAATAAAATGTGCACTTGAATTTTTTAAACTGTGCTATTGTAAGCAAAAAAGCTAGACTAACAGGAATAACTGTAATGATGAAATTTTGCAAACGGAACACCAACAAGAATCTAAAATATGACCAGTAAAGTGGCCTAAACATAAGACCTTCAGCTAAAGGCCTCAGCCGTCACCAGTCAGAATACATCCCCCGCAAAACCAGGTTTTGAGCTAAATGCATCATATGTTTTTTAGCTTTAATCTATCAATTAGTAAAGTCTGCGACATCACAAGACATCTTCTTTGTATTTTTGTTCGAAATGTAAATGCTCAATCCTTACTTTTTGTAGGGAACGGGCTGTGACTCTGGACAATGTAGATTGTAAAATTAGATTCTTTTTGGTTTATATGAACTGTAATAAGAACAACCAACCACCACGGCACCATTAGTGCAAAGAAGAAAAAACAGAAAGAAAAAAAGGCTTCCTCTTTCATGAAGCTTATTCAGAGTCATGTTGCTACAGCGTTGCGACTAAATGTCCGTAAGCCGGCTAGAAGACCTTCCAGACAGTTTTCTAGCTTTTAAACAAAACTTGTTTTTCGTTTGTTTGTTCTGAGTTTCTAGGTGGCAACACTGACTGGACATATCGGCCATAAGACCGAAAACGGTTTATTTGTCATGTAATATAGATTCCAAGTTTGTTCAGTATGTAGAATAACGTACTCTGAACAAATTTAGAGGAAACCTCATAGTGGCACAAAAGCCGTATAAGAACTATATAGATCTGCATGTAATTCCATAGGTAAGGTCCACCCTCGGTAAGCAAAGGCGTGGAGCAGACTGTACATTTTCCATTGTAAAAAGCCATGGTCCGGTAAGCAGTAGCAATCCAAATCAACGTTGTCAAATTGTTTATTTTCGCTATGTCAACTTTAATCAGAATCGAGGGAATATTAAGTGGTGTCAGAAATGAAAAAAAAGAATGATATCTCGATCTCTATTGTTATGGTGATTTTGCGCCTTAACAGAATATTGCTCCTTTGGGCACAACAGCATATAGCGTTGTCTAAACAATTTGGCAATTGTGATTCCAGAGGGCTTATACAACTAACAAAAGAATTGACTGTATTCCAGTTCAGTGCCGCTATGCAGATTAAGTAGCCCCTCTTTTCCTCGCATTCATCACTGGTGAAATAATATTTTAATGATTACTTCGCGTGCCGAAAACACATTTTATACCCTTAAAAAAACCATCATTATTCGCCGTAGAATGTAACTTTTATCATAATTATTTTACAACTTTTGACGACGGTGATGAAAATGGGGGATTAATCCAAACTGGTCGACTAAAAGCACTGAGCTCACTTAGGGAATCAAAAACTGGGATTCAGCCAGAGGCAGTTGTATATTCCCTCTAAAGAGATTACTATCTGCCGTTCATGTGTATAAAGCCAGTTTATATATGGGGGAGGGTGTATACTGAATCGAACTGTGTGCATAGGATCAGATCATTCAGCTAGTAGAGCCTAAATCATTAAACTAATAATATGTCTCATTCATTCCCACATTCATTCATAAACAGAAAATACTAAAAGTAAAAAAAAGAGAGAAAAAAACAATCGGCAAAGTCAGACAAAGGTTAATCAGGATAAAAAACAAAATAGCAAAAAAGACAGAATAACTTTGACTTAATATTCCGAAGAAAAAACAGACTATCTTTTTCTCGAACGACTTTTTATAAGCTTTGGAGCAGGACTTGAGATTTCGCAATGACTTGAAGTTGATCAGGGATTTGGGTTTACTTTCACAGTGGCAAAAGTTACTTCACTGATAATTTGAGCTTTCCCTAGATGCACTTTTCCGTGTTCCAAGTATTCTATTCTGGCTAGTTCTGCTGTTGAACAGCCTGCGTCCAACGCGTTTTGTCGAACCCAATTAAAACGCACTTGAAACTCGGTGGCTACGGGACTCGGATATTAGAAGAAACGCGCGAGACACCTTACAGGAATCCATAGAGCTTTGCTCTATGGATTACGCTTTGAATGAAAACACTTTAAATTTTCACTGGATTGAACACAGACAGCTTAAAACAATTTTTGTCGAACCCAATAATGCGCTTGAAACTCAGTGGCTAAAAACGGGACTCGGATATACAAGAATCCACAGAGCTTTGTTCAAGGCATCAGCATGTTACACCTGAGCTAGTGTAACTCAAAAGGCAGTATGTAACACAGCATAAATTTTACTGGAGGGCTAGAAAACAGAAAAAAATGTGGTGTGCCTATTTATGGACTGTTATTAGCAAGCAGTTGCTTCTAAAAGGAATATATTTTTTTTTAAGTGCCAAAAAACATTTTTTTACTTCTGGACCCACCTTAGTCTCTTCATGCATGTCCATAAAAATTAAAACGTAAAAAATATATTATTCTCCCACAGACAACTACACCTTCAAAGGACAGCTACACCTTCTAAAGCTAATTGTTGTCACATATCTCCAGCTTTTTCTGCCGATTTTTCACCAATGTTTTTTTTTTCAATTTGGCACTCAGCAAAAACTGCAACTAAACTGACAAAAACTGCATATGAGGATATTTTTAACTGAAAATTGAACTCGCGATTTCTTTTGCATTTTTCATGATATATAGGGTTACTCAAGTTTTCATTTAATTCAATTCAAACAACGGATTTTGTTTTGACTTTCCTTGGTACTAGTATCCAAAAAACGACGAAAAAATTGATATTAAAACCTACAGTTTCCAACAATTTAAGTGAGGAGAAAATAAAAGCATTTTGGAAAAAGAGAAACTTCTGTATAACAAACTAAATAAAATAGCAGAAAACGGACTGAATCGGACGATGGAGGCTTTGTTTGAGAGGCTGAATGTAATTCTAATTTTTCCAAAGACGGTCACGTAGCGCCTTTTGAATTATTACAGTCGACCTACGCATTTTCAAGGACTGTTCAAACTAAACTTTTATCATCGTTAACTTCAATAGCTTAAACCTTGCATTGAACCCCCCCACCCCAAAAAAAAAACAAAAAAAAAAAAAACGAGGAAACATCTCCACAAGGAATTTTTCCACATCTGAGGAACTGAATTATTTCCGTAGAAGAAAGGAGTAAAGCAACTTTAGGAAATTTCGGGGGGGGGGGGGTTCAAACCGGGTAACCCCCCCCCTGGATACGGCCTTACAAGGGAGTATTTCTTTTTATTAAAATTGCATAGTAAGTAGATTTGTTTAAAAGGTGAAAAATCTTATGGGGTGTTTGGTAAAGGCCAACTTTAGGAATATATCGGACAAATGAAAAAAGCTCTTCTTTTTTACAGGGGCTAACAAAAAATTCACAGATAAGACAAATCAGCGAGATATAAAAAAAAATTCTGCAAAACAACTGAATTCTATCAAAACTCTAATGTTTTTGTTCATTATTTCATAATTATTAAATTTCACCAGTAAATATGAAAAAAGCTTTGGTTTTGCCCTTCCTGAATAATGATAGACGACAATGGATAGCTTGATGACTTTAACCAAGATAATCGGGAATTTTAAATATGACTGCTATTTTCTTATGTGCATATTGAGTGACTTTAATTATTTGATTTTGATGGATTTTTATTTTTAATATATTAAAATGCATTTTCGTAATTACCGCTCAATTTCTGAAAACTGACACAGTAGATAGTAAAGTTAGTTAATTATTATGACGTGACATCCAAAACAATAGGGCGTATCTGAGATTTGCAGGGGTGAATCTTCCGCATTTTTCTTGGGGTGGGGGGGGGGGCAAGAGGGGTACATATCTGCAGTCAAGGGGCATGGGATGTGTAATAATTTGTTTCTCTAAATTATTGCGGGGCAACTGCCCCCCTCCTTGCCCCTGGAGATTTGTATAGCTTTACAAGAGGGAAAGTAAGAAGTGAGCATGTATGTTTCTTTTTAATAAGGAAGAATCTGAAGAATCAGACCATTTTTCTGGGGGAGGGGGCGGACGAAGAGTGTGGTGCTTCAAGCTTCAAAAAGTGAGTTTCAAATCCGATCATCTGCTATCCCTTACACTTACTTAGGGAGGGGGGAACAGGAGTATTAGATAAAAACATTAGGCAAATTATAGAAATCTGGATATTTGGAGGTATAAGGCCTGAAGTTCTTTTGCTTACAGGCCCTGGTAGAGGGAACTGAAATAAAAATTAATGGGTGTTTATCGATCAATATACTTCGTTGAACTGTTTCAGTAAAAATAGGATATGGAAGCGGTCCATTTTTTAATTAAATAAAGATTGCCTAGCTGCATAATTTGGTTTTAAATTGGTATTGAATTAATAAAATCATGTCTGGTGATCTTTGAGCTAGAAGTAAATAGATATGTCCCCGTTATTTCAGACTCCCTTAACCTCTATGAAATAAATACGTATCTAAAACGTGCCTAGTGGATAAAAGACCCACAAAAGAACTCCGAGGGGAACAGGAACACATTTTTGGAAAACAGTTAGATACCACTTTTTTGTTCTTTTTTTGGAGGGGGGAGGGTAAGACTAAGAAGAAGTAATGAAGCCAGTAGATGAAGACCCACCAAAGAACTCTTAGGAGCACAATAGCTGATTTTTCTAAAACTGTCAAGTCCATCTTTTTCTGAGTGGTAGGGGAAAGACGATATTAAAATAAAAAAGCCTCTACAATTCATCCAGTTGATAAAGATCTATAAAGAACTATGAATAAGAAAAATAAATTTTATAAACAAGCGACAATATTTCTGATTAGAGTAATATTTTGATTTTTTGAATACAATTTTTTGGATTGAATTAAGTTCAAATATCTGTGAGTAGGCTAACAACTATGGATGAGTTTATCACAAATCATCCACAGAAGTAGTATTATAGTAAAGCCTCACCCACGGACATATATAGACGGAGGGCTAAAGGGCCCACCCCTTTCTCAAAATCCTAAATTTTTTAAAATTTCTGGGCACTTCTTATTCAAATTATTTAAAAATTAGTTTTTTGTTATAACCCCCCCCCCCAAGACTTAGGCACCTGGTTTCACCCGTGAAATAACACGGAATAGTCACTTTAGCTTTCTCAGAGGATACCATACCCCTCTAAATCTGTCTGCAAGTAACGGGAATAGTGAGGGACTTGAAATAATGACAATCTTGATCTTCAAGCCTTAACAAGCATTCCGACATACATCCCTCCCAGAAAGAATTCTAGAAACGATCCCGGTAAATATGCACGCAGGAGAAGGGGGAGGAATAGGTCCCCTGTCCCAAAACCTTGTGCTTCTGACTTTTACCTCCATGTGCGACTAATTCACCTATTATTTTGTTGTTTTTTGTTTTTTTTTGGCAAACTGCTCTCTCTATCGACATATGGATCTTCTAAAATAGATCCTTCTCAGGGGTCTGGACCCTAGCATATGACGCTTATTTAAAGGGTCAACAGTGCTTTATCATAGACAACACTTGAGTAAAATCCAATTCAATATTTTGGGTTAGAATATCTTCAAAAAGGTTACATAAAAGGGATTGGGGAGTTCAATTTTAGCTTTCTCTCAAGTCTCCTCCATTAATTGATACTCCATTGAATGAGAATAAGAAATACTTAATAATCGACTAGAATTTGTTCGCACTAAAGAAACTCCTTGGGTTGACAACTTTAAAGAACCAAGTCTGACTTGCCACTAACAAATGTATAACAAAACTTTGGCCACAGAACCACAAGAACGGACTGGACTTCAACTTAAATTTATTTATCAAGTATCTTTGATGTTTAAAGACCCTAAGAATAAGAGTGGGGGCTCTTGGCCGCATCCTGGATTTTGTTCTGGGGGGGAGGGGGTACGCAAATAAACTTTAAAAACGCGGCAAAATTTGTTAATATGCATTGACATCAATAGCTCGTTCTGTTGGACATCATTAACATCTGAGTCACGCTGTCGGTTGCGTGCTCAACTCATGCTTTCAGTTAAGCCACAAAGGGGAGTGTTACTTAACTAGAATTTGTGGGCTCAGTTTATAAACTTTGTCTCTTTTTTTACGTAGTCTAGAGAGAAGAAGCCAAGGAGCCGAGATTTTAGCAGTTCGAATAGCAAAACGCTATCCAAGGCTATGAGGGAACTTAAACACCACTTTTTTTATGATGAAATTTGTTACAAGTTCTAAAAATAGAGCTTAAAATGCCTAAAATTCAAGCCACAATGACATATAAAATTTAATGGTATCTCTCCTAAGAATGTGAATGGCGATCTTTCGAAATCGCGTCCTTATTCGTACATGGAAATTGAAATCTTAACAAAACGAAGAACAGAGATACCCTAGTGAAAAAGTAAGTATAGAAAATATTACCACTCATTTCGTTTTTTTTCTTTATCGAGCTTTTACCGTTTCGAAAAAGTCAGAGGTTTTCAAAGTGTCTTTTTTTACTGATACATCTATAATCTGCGCTAATGAGTATTATATTTTTGAATTGCAAGTTAAGACTAGAGTGGCGGGCTTAGTGAATAATATTTGGCTAGAAAAAGGGAAATTCCCTGTCCTATGGTACAGTTAGTTTGTTTTCACTTTTCTATATGATGCGAAGATAACTTCAAAATCTGTGTTAACTAGAACGAAATATAAAGGTTTTTCCACACATTAACTCATAAGACAAACTCCACGCTATTTTTAATTTACCCTTCCCCTTATAAAAACGGAAAATGTGCCACGGGAGGTAGGTCCAAGCCGCTTCACCGCAAAACAGTCCAGAAAACGATATTTTACCGCAAGTTTAATCCCTTTATTGCAAAAACTGAAAAAAAGTTCTCGTGATTATAACTATTCTAACGATACAATTTTAAAGCATAAGGTATTTGGTAAGCCACCTCTTTGTCCAGAATCATGGAATAAGATAATAAAAAAAACTTTTATGCTTTAAATTATAAGACAGATGCACGCCCGGAACTTGTATCGTCTTTTGATGGTGCAAAAGCTTGGTCCAGTCCGTCTTAGTTTCAACAACCAGAGCAATCAATGGTTCACAGCCACTGTCATTTGACAATTACTAATCAACGAATATTCATTTGTGTTATTCAAGCACACAGTGAATATGTTCATGAACTGAAACCCCTAATGATATATAGTTTTTGTCTTTACCTTAGATGTAGTAAACGTTATTATGGGCCAATATCCCGTTTTTGTCATTAGAGGTCTTCGAGGCTCGATTTCGTCTTTTCTGACTTCGAAAGATTACGGCGATCGGAAAAACTACAACTTTTAAACTAGGTTAAAAAAGACTTCTTGGAATTGTTGGTGTGAGAAAAGATGGCATGAAATTCAATCCAAGTCCCACCCAATGTGCTACTACCCGATTTCTACCCGATTACTACCCGAAATCTCCGATTTCTAAGGTTTCTATACATTTAGAGCAAAAAAAAAAAAAAAAAATCGTTCATGAATTTTTACAACATTCACAGCTGAAAAAGAGTATTTTCTGCATGCAGAATGCACCCTTTTTTCCGTGAAGAAATTTGTATGTGAAATAATAAAAACCAAAAGTACAAAGCAGAAAACACCATCCACAGACTGCAGGATCGAAGCGCTTACACTGCGGCCCTCAAGTCTTAAGGCAGTGGCGACGTAAAAAAAAAATATTGAAAGTTGGTTTTTCCTTTTATAAAACAGGTAAAAATCATTAATAAACGCTTCTTTTCATGGAATTTCATTGATATGCTCGAATAAAACATCAGCCTATATAAGAACTGGGCTAGGCCATGAAATTCGCTTCTAATATAAAAACAAAACACTTACCAAGACCTCTAAGAGGCCTTGAAACCCAGTGGCGTCACTAAGAAAGATAATGCCGATATTACCGCATAGCGGTAGAGTAAATTATCATTTTAGCATTTATTAATACTAAAATTATCATTCTAAATATTGCAACAGAATGAAAATGTTTATTTTCAGTTTCTATTTTGGAAATGGAATTCCGTTAAGAGCAAAGTTATGCCATCCCAATTACTATATCTTGCGGCCAAAAGTATTGAAATACGTAGTATTTACTATACAATTCAAACATTTTTAATCCAGTATTTTTGGATCTTTTAACATTAGGCTCTAAAATTATGGAAATTAATTTTCTATTTGTGATAAATAAAATAAAAAATAATCTAGGCGTGGCTCAACTGCAGATGCCGTAAAACCATCCATCAAACTAACCCAAAATCTAGAAATTTCCCGCCCCCTTATACAAATCAATTTGAACAGAAACTTTAAAAAAATTATGTCAATACTTCCGGCCAAAAACGTTTATTCTCATCAAAACTTATCTTTGGGAAAGAGGGATTGGTTCCTGTCTCCAAAAGAGCCCCCCTGTTTGAAACTGCCATTCAAACTTGGATAATCCAAGTTACGATTCCAAGGATTTTCTCATGAATATTAATGTCCAGGAGCGGATAAAGAATTAATATTCGGCTCGGCGATCAACGAAACTTGGGCTGTCCTAATGGTATTTTTTGCTCTTCTACTCTTATAATTAGGGCAACTTTGACCTTCCTTGGGGATCACATACCCCTAAAACCAACTCTTGGATCCGTCCCTGTTAGTGTCCTACGAATTGTATATATTCTAAGCTCTAATGGTGTTTTTTTTCAGCAAGAAATGGTATTTGAGGAGTTCTATTTCAATCACATTGACAATAGCATAGCAAACCGAAAACTTAAGGAATTTATAAATTACAAAGAATTTTGTAGATCAGATATATCAATAAAAAAAAAATATTTTGTCAATTTGAAAATATAAATTTGCCAAATTTGTCTTCTAAGCTACCGCCGAACTAAGTTTCTAAGTTTGGCGGGGGGATTTACTGGAGTAAGTGGGCCTTGTTATTCACATATCCCATTGTTAATTGTCGCCTCAAAAAAAAAAATCATATGTACGTGCCTGATAAGAAGACGTCTTATTTATAAACACACATAATTTGGTTTGGGGATTAAAAGCAGCTGCTTTATTTACAGTTACGTGAAATACTACTGTCAATATAGATTGATATTTTCACAAGCAGATCTAATTCGTGCCTTTTTCCATCCTCTTCTTCTTAAAAAAAAAATAAAAAAAAAAAAAAATAAAAAAATAAACGAAATGCAAGCCCTGCTGTTAGGGTTCACAGCCACGAAAGTGACAAAAATCTTTCTAACAATTCCTCCACTGGCTAACCGTTTTCTTTCAAAACAAGAGAAAATTGTAACAACATTATGACTGTATGGTTATCCCGAGGAAGGCTCCATTTGCTTTCTATTCCTCTATCATTTATTTGTCTTCACTATGATAAATAAATTATATGAATAAATATTTAGATCTGTCATATAAATCTTTACCAAATAATAGAATTATGAATCCAATATATTTGACAAAACCAAACACGGGAATTTGGTCCTTCTCAAAATAAAATCTTGAAACCCAAAATTACTTCAATTCCAAAGAAATTTACGCTTTTTGGAGAGCTTTTAAACATATTTAAGAAAAGGGCTCTCAATCCCCTTACCCGCTCTAACTGAATTCTCATTTAATACAGGGTATCTAGCAATAATTTAGGTAAACAATTATTGTAACTACTTTCAAGCACTAGAGTTTGGATTTTACAAGAAGTGAAATTATAAACTTGAATTCAGAAATCTAGCGAAAAGATTTCAAAATGTGTGTGGTTTTTTGGACACATTTCGTGGAAAAGGAATTTGTTTTCAAAGGAAAATAGTTTGGGTTTAAGTTGAATATTTTAAACTTTGTTCGGGTTTAAGTGAATACTTAAAACGAAATAAGTCAGTCTGAACTAATTTTAGATAGAACCCTGGGAAGCCATTGCGCAGAAAATAAGAAGTAGGATATGCACTTCGACGTGGAAGTCCCTTTGTTGCTAATATAACCCCTTCCCGAGCTTTCGTGTCATTTCTGGTAAACCATGGATGCCATGGCCGTTGACAAAGCTAGATGAAGAATGGGGCCTTAAGGCCAACATCTAGGATAAAGTTAGTCCCGTCTAGAATATTTATAGTTCAATGGAAAGTTCATACTAAACAGTAAGGTTTATCGTTTAAGAGGCCAAAACCCTCTAGAGTCTTCGGATAGCTCTTATAATATCAACAACCATCTACAAATGGCATTCCAAGTATGATCTGTAGTTTTAAGGTTCCTTTCTAAATACAAGCAGTGGTACACCAAGGATGACACCCCCCCCCTGCCTCAGGGAAACTCGACTTATGCATATAGAGGTTTTTTCAAACTGTAGGCAAGCAAATAAGATCCGAATATCGCAGAACAACAGGTGTATTAGCAACACAAAGATGCACACGCTTCGGATCTTTAGAGGGATCTTTAGAACCGAGGGGGGCCTTAGGGGGATCCTGATCTCAGAGTGGAAATGTCCAGATGTCTATGCATATGGGTATGCAAAATATTATGTTCAGAATGTAAAAAAAAGGATGTGGCACTCTGCAGACCGAATAAAATTCTGAGCGTGCCACGGAAACCCTTGACTGGCACAAGCCTTACCTATCGTCCAAATTCCACTAATGTTGAAATAGCTACTTAGATTTGAGGAAAGTTCGAAATTCTAAAAGCAAAAAGTCGAAAGCAAATAAACACAATAAAGGTTCAAGTAAAATTATCACATTTAAAGGCCTTTTAACTCTAGACTTGTTTTCTGAAGGCTCTTAATTTAAATGCACAAACTTTTATGAATACTTGACAATTCACACGAGATTTAATGGAGGAAAAAGGTGAAAGAACCAAGTAAATTACAGAAGCAATCAACTTATATTGAAGCATGTTTTTATGCAATGGATAAAGGCAACACATAGGGAGACTTTATTTTCGATATTAATCATTAGCGTAGTCAGGCTTGATCCAGGGCCATTCAAAGAGAGGAGGGGTGCGGCAGACTCTTTTTAAGGCAATACGTTAAGCCTTTGCTAGCGTAGTTTATCAATTATGTTGCTATGTTTTAAGCATGTAATTAAAAAAATATATCTATCAAGAAATGAAAGCGTGTACCTTTCTTAATTTCATAAATAATTCTCAACTCCTTTCGTATTTTGGAATTCTTTCCTGGTTAGAATAATGTTTCAAATCTTGCGCCGTCATACATTTCTAAATATATAGGCGAATATCCAATACTTATTCTTGCGGCACATAAGCATTTTTTCAACAATTGTTAGCAACAAGTAAGGACGCGGAAAACCGCATTAAAGTCCTTTGCAATCACCGATCCCATCTATCTGAGAAACTTGTTCAAGGCCTCGTTTGAAAAACATTAGTCATAACTCTTGTTCCGAAAAAGAAAAACATCTAAAAATCAAACAACAAAACATTGCATTACACTCTCTTAATCCCCTTGTAATCCTTTTTTCGACAAAGTAAACATTTTTTTAAGTTCAAAGTTATGGAGCAAATAATTACGTGAATATTTGATAAAATATTCACGCTCAGTTCTTATCATAAGATCCAGACAAAAGCGTAGACTTTAAATTATTGTGCAAATTAGCGTTGTCTGATGGACTTGGTCACGCAATTGGGGGGCTTTATTTACACAGAGGAGCATTAAATTGTTCAGCCAGCGCATTTTTCAAAATTATTTCATTTGAAAAATTGCAACTTGAGTAAATTTTTGCTAGGTAAATGGTGCGTTCGGCACATTTTCGCTTTTATGGCTGAACTATCTTGTGTAAGGGATCTGACAACACTGGCGCAAACAGCTTAAAGTCTAGTCATTGGTTTGATTTTTTTTTTTACATTAATACTTGTCAACGTAAAAATGAATTGTTGAAACATGATTAACTTATTATGTAACAGAAAAGGAAAAACAATTTACAGAAAAAAAATATTATGTTAAAAAAAGAATATTGGGTTAAAAACATTTTTATCTGTTGCTATTTAAAAAATGAATTTCCATACAGTTTTAAAGGTTTCAGAAATAAACAGAGCGAAGTACAGTTTTTCTAAGGAAAACAAAACAAAACTCCGGTAAATAAAAAGACAGCTATCTAAAATTCTAAGTTACTCTAACTGAAAGCACTTTAGATCCATAAAAGGTTGCCAGTTTCTTAAAGCGGCACAATTTCAAATATATATATATATATAAAAAAATCAAAGCAAAAATTTATGAGCCTACATTAGCCTATTTCTGATATATAGAACACATTGGACGTAATATATTGAAATATCTTAAATTTTCTGAATTGAGATTAAATGAGAATAGAACTCGTTAAAGAAGAGTGGTAATTGAATGGTACTTAAATTTTCTGTTTATATTTGGTGCCCTGCTAACCCTTTATGCTTGGGGACATAACATGGGCGTGGCTAGGGAATTTTTCCAAGGGACAACTAGCCAGCTAGAGGGGGGGGGGGTACAAATATACCATCTTCTATCGAAATTTTGTGTTGCATTCGTTTTTAGGATTTTTCTAAAGAGGGCAAGGGGTGGTGGTACTGGGAGTTCTGGGAGTGGCACTGTTCACCCTTGCACCCTATTTAGCTTTGCCCATGGAATATAATGCAAGTTTCGAACGTTCCTATAAAAATCAAAACACAAATGAAAAAAGAAATAAAACTAGACTTGTCTACACACAACCTTCAAAATCTCCAGTTTCCCAACTGAAATGAAAAAAAAAAGGAGTTCCAACCTAGAAAATATTTACATATGCTTTCTTCCGATCATAAAAGTTCTGAAAGACCTCCAAAAACACTGAATAGGGCACATTCACACTTATGCACTCCGCTCGACATAACTCCGCTCGGAAAGTTACGCTCGACGTAACTTTATCAGTAGGTTTATTATTACTTTTTCAAATAAAAATGATATGAATAACGTTGACACTAGCCGAGTCGAAGGACATCTGGAATAGCTGGAAACCATTCAAACCTATCACAGAACTCTCTAGCGAGCAGTCATTCTTTCTTCGATGGAGTTGCTCCTCTGATGGAGTCAGTGACAATATATAAATGTAATATTTTAATCTTCAAATCTCTTTTAAAATCCCAAAATAATAGTTGATTCCTTTTCGGTTTTTAAGGAAAGATCCATGTTTACCTTTAAAACAAATAGATCTAGCGAATATGCTGGTTAACAAATAATGGCTATATTAAAAATTGGCCGATTCATAACTCTATTACCATAATCACTTATTCGTAATTATATTACTTGTCTTAAAAATTAATTATCACTCTTTTATGGAAGAAGCAGCAGTTAACGAAGTAGATCTTCCTCGAAAATTCATCGACTTTTATTTTGGACATGATTCTGGTAAACAATAAAAGCTTAAGACATTATTTTGTCACTTTTAGATTGTCACTGACTGGACGAAGTAGTCTCCCACATTAGAAATTTGTCCCTGACCATTCAAACTGGGAAGCTTGGCTTCTGCTTATCATGAGGGATTCCCTCAGTAAAACACTGAACAACTGGGAGACTGGCAACTTTAACACTAGCGGACGACTGAAGGAGTAGTTCACTATTTGTAATATTATCACAGACATGCCGAATTGGCACGGGACTACTATGCACACGTAAGCTGCTCGCGATGCAATCGCTGGAGCTGGCAGTACCACTGGCAGAATTTGGAAATGTCTTAGGCTCGGTCCTCACAGGGCTTTTTTTTGTTGCCCTAGACTTACACGGCACTTGAACACACATGGGGGTTGTCCCAGGCTCAAGTGTAAACATTGGGGTTGGGATTAGGTGACACTTATCTGACACAGGAGAGGATTTCTTATTTGAAGTCCCGTTGCTCATACTACTGCAGCGATTACGAGAAACCCCTAAAAATAAAAAATAAAATTAAATAATTCGTACATTTAGAATTAGTTTTTAAGTGATTTTACCCTATCTTATAATACGATAAACAATTTCTGATGTCTCAGTTTGTTCGTTTGTTTTTTGTTGTTGTTTTTTTTTTGCAGATTTGTATATGAGAGAGGGCGGTCACACCCTTGGTAGTCAACAGGTTGGTATAAATATAAGTAAGAACTGCTAAAATTATACTGCACCCAAGCGAGTGGCCAGCCATCCTCCCTCCTTGACTGGGTCTGATACTGAAATGGGAATCCTATGTCACTACATGATAACATATTACACAGACATTTTGAACCAGCGAGGTAACTTACCCCAGAAGTTGGCTCATATACAGTGGCGTCAATTCACGAAAATTTAGAGAGGGTCAAAATCTATTTTTTCGAAATTTCGAAATTTAGAATTTTTCGAAATTTAGGGGGGGTACAAATTTGTCGTTTTTCTCAATTTTCCCAACGCAAATACCCGAAAATTGTATTCTTCAAAGTCTAGAGGAAGGCAAAAATAGAGGGGGCACATGCCCTCTCCTGCACCCACCCAGTTAACGCTACCGATCATATAGCTCTTCTAAGAGGCCAGAAATAATAATAATACTGGAATAAAAAAGGAAATAAAAGCTTAAGCGGAAATGACCCGCTAAAATTTTTATGATATTTAGTATAATGAACAAAAAACAGGGATTGAAACTCGAGATGATGAAAGCATAGTGTAATTTGGCAAAATACCTTAAAGGGAAGTGTTATATTATCAAGCTTGTATTCATGGGGAGGGGGGAGTCCGATGGGTAAGTTTTGAAAGCAACTTAGAAATGAGTTTCTTTTCTCACGTTTCGCCAAGCGTGTTTAGTTTTTCTGCAAGAAGAAACATCTGAGACATTTCAAAGACCTCTAAAACATAATTTTGTGTGAAGCATTTTCTTAACCTATTTTGTTTCCCACATCTTTAATATGAAGTCTCTACTTGGCTTCGTATTCACAGAAGTGTTTTCAACAAAGGTCGAATAAAGGTCCATTTCAGACAACTTAGGCTATACGAAATCTTAAAGTGGAAGTTTTAAATAGGAAGGAGATAGAATTTCGAGGAAAGAAAATTGCGATGGAAGAGAAAGTATTTTTGACAGCCAAAAATTTTGTTCCCTATCTTTATAATAAAATATTTCCAAGCTGCATTGATCTTGGTTTGTGGTCATATAAGCCTTAAAAAGACGAATGTAGTCCACATAAGACAAGTTACAATTTTTTTTTAAGTGGCATCTTAAGTAGAAAGAGGAAATATTTTGACATCTAACCCCCTCCCCCATGTTTAATATAAAATCTCTGCAAGCCAGAATGCACTTTGCTTCGTGTTCACGGATGTGTTTTCAGCAAAAACCGAATATAGTCCACTTCAGACAACTTAAAAAATTTTTTGAAGTGAGGTTTTGTGCAGGTTCTTCATTCTTAAAACGGCCCCAGTGTCTTTAATCTTATACAGCACACCCACCGTCAGGAAAAGACACGTGGGATCAATGACACCCCCTGGGAACAAGACACAAAAATCGTGTTAAAAAGAGTAAAATTAGAAATAGGATAAAGGGTATAAATATCCTCCAGAACCATTGAGGATGCATAGGGTGTCGAATCGACATAATTGAAGCTAGAATTCAACCTTGGGCCCCGTATTATCAAGCAGAGCATGAATCCAGTGCTACCAAAGGTTTAGATTAGAAATACTCCCATTTAAATCCTGGTAAAAATAGTGTTTCTGGTAGTTTTTACCCTCTCCACCCCCAGGGAAAATATTCTTCCACCCCCATGGAAAATATTCTGGCGGTGCTCTTAGTATAGAGACAAACACCAAAATGAAGCCGTATAGTCCGGGGGCCACTAAAGCGTATCTCTTTTATTTCTGAGTTGAGGTGGTCAGAAAAACACAGTCAGTTTGACAATAGTTTCCGGCTATATCGACCACGCTGAATCCGAATATGGGTGGCGGCAAAGTTGGAGATCACGGCTTGACCTTGTAAAAGCAAAAAAAAAAAAAATACAATTTTTCGGCCTATAAAACGTGTACAAACTGTTCATTTTTTTTCTAAGGTTGTACCACTCTGATTTAGTGGAGCGACATCTCATTTTGGTCCTAATATGGTCTTCTTATTGAATATGTTTTCAACTAAACCACGTATCTCGGAGCTTTCTATATTTTTTGTGTCTTTCATTCTTTTCCAAGAATTTACCTTTCGTATTTAGCTTCACATTGCCGTAAAGTTCAAACCTTAAACTGTTCGATAAAGCCGTATAGAATTTTTTGAAAAAGTATAGACCAAACAATATATGCAAAAATACACTTTTCCAAAATGATGTGACACATCTTTTATGCTAGAATTTAACACCAAATCCGAATACGAACTTTACTTTTCAACCAAATAACTTTTTTTTTTTTTTTTCTTTTTTTTGGTTTTAATTAAAAGTGTATTTACAATGCTGACTGATTCTCAGTTTATCTGCTGATAAGAATGGGACAGTGACAGTCTCCCTACAAATCCTAAGCCAAGAACCTGCCCTGGTCATCTTCAAAGATTGCAATCTGTTAAGCCAACCTTTCAATATAGTTGTGAAAGATTAAGTGATCGTGAGTGTTCAAAAACATTGTTTATGTCATGTGTGCAGTGGGCAACAGCCCGGAAGCACTATCAACAACAACAACAACAGCAATATTGTGAACTCTGTTGCTGATTAAACTTGAGGTTGGTAGTGTGATTGAGAAGCTGTACTGTTATTGATTGGAGCTAAGAATAAGAACTGAACGACGCCTAATGCCTGCCTTATGTAACTATGTAATGTCATGGACAGGTAGGCTAAATAACTTTCTGATTGCTGGAAGTGAGTAAACAGAAACTGAGTATTAGGCTTCAAGATGAAAACTTGTAGTTTTCAACAAAACTTGAAAACTTGAGTTTTTATCTCAAAATGTTTGACGAACATGATGAGCATGAGTGAATTTGATGGTGAAGGAAGCAAAAATGCAACCTTTGAGAAGCGCCGAGAAAACCTTGTCAGTAGCCTAATGTGGTCTCTGTTGTCGAAGACCATATTGATCCCTTTACATGTGATGAGGAATCATTGGTGAATATCATTTCAAATCAAGTCGCTGATGAAGCAGTGGCAAAGAGCCTCCTGAGAACACGTGCTAGTGGTTTAAAAGCATTGGAAGTATACTTCGATGGAAAACCCAACCCCTTTTCCAAGGTTAAAGTAAATACTATTGATTGCGAAACAAAACAGGCCAAACGTTCAACGACCAAGACCGGTAGCAACATTTATGCTGAATTGGAAGCTGTTAAAGGGATATTGGTTACTGTTGGCACTATTCCAGGATCTACGCTTGAGATGCTAAGTAAGATCTTGCCGAATTAACTTTTGCCCTACGCCTCAGCAATATTTGAAGCAGTAGCTAGTGAACGTATTAAACTTTGATCGGGTACCAAGGTGAGTTTCCTCGAGTTCATTCGCACCTCTGAAAGTTCAGAAAGTTGGACTAGCGAAGTACCGATTAACACGGTCAAGGGAACTGGTGTGATGGTAGATTTCATGCCGTTAATCCGGTTGCAAGTGCCAGAAAAAAACGAAACCGTTGAGGCATTTTCGAAACAAATCCTTGCAAGACTCTTAAATCGACTACAACCTACAACCGAGCTGCATATTGTAGCTGATCGGTATGACGGAGTTTTCGGCCTTGTAAACATTTCCGGGAGTCCTATTGTTCTAAAAGACAGTAGTGGATGGCATGAGCGGAGAGGAAATACAGTGACGAAGAGTTTTATCGTTACGAAGAGCATGGTGCTAGAAAACTGGGATATTTTTCTTATGCAGTCAGGGAGTAAGGCAAGACTTATCGAATGTATTTTTGAATTGTGGAGCCATGTCTGTCTTTCTAAATTAAGATTTACCATTTACCTCTCTGGTGGATTCAGTGACAGAATGAAGGCGCTAAAACTGGTCCCATCCAAAATGACTTTAGATCCGAACCCGAACTACGAAGCAAACTTGTTCAGCACACATGAAGAAGCAGACACGCGTGTTGCTCTCCATGTTGCCGATTGCTACAGAAATGGATGTTCCCGAGTAATTGTTGAAGCGAATGACACAGACATTGTTGTCATTTTATTACAGAACTATGACGAAATATTCCTCTGCAGGTGTGTCCCAGACTGTGAACCCAAGCTCTACGTTCAGTTCCGTGACTAAGTCTTTCCGATCCATAAAATTGTGAATAGAACATCGTGGGCTGTTGTAGAGTCAATAGGGCTGCTACTTTGCATTAGAGGACGTGATACGGTCAGTCTTTTCTTCTCGAAGGGCAAAAAACATTTGCTACATCTGCTGTTAAATCACAGCTCATTCAAGAAAGTGCTGATCTTAAACTGAAAGTGAGGAGTGATATCAAAAACATCATTATTTACGAGCCCAAAATCTTGCGTATCTGTACGAAATTGGCTGTATCGGTATATAGCAAAAAACAGTCCGAATTTGATTCTCTCAATGACCTCCGAATTCATTTATTTGCCAGAAAAAAGAACTTGAACAGCTTACTCCCAACAGGTGGTTCTTTCGTATATCACGTCAAGAGAGCTATACTTCAGTGGAGCATTATTCTTCAGGCTCTGATTCCTAAGCCCTATGTCTTCAACCCACTTGAGTTTGGCTGGGCCCATCACGAAATTTTAGGAGTCAGTCCACTGACTTCAGCGCTGACCTCCTGGCCTCCATCTGTCAACAAGGCTTCAAGCTTTTATTACTGTAAAACTGTGTGTGGTAAAAAGTGCCCTTGTTTGGGGCACTTTTTAAAATAAAGCCAAGCGACATTCTTTGCGCATGTGGTGGGCGATGTGGTGCCGACAGCAACGGTTCGGACGAGGATTAGTGGGATTTTTTTGGTATGTTTGAGGAAAACCGTTGGGATGTGCGGGAATTGTATTTTTGACAGGCTTTATCAGTACCTTTACTAATTAAATTTCAACACGTATTTTTATATACATATACAGTACTTAAAATAATAAACACTCTTTAATCATGTTACCGGCTTAAGCTTTCAGCTTCTGTCAAGCATATTTCTTCCGTGTCCGTTTACTAGCTTGCAAAGCTTCGTAGGTTCATTATAATCTGGATTTACAACTATATTTCCAAGAAAATCAGAGCTTATAGCAAATTAAATAGCATATAGCAACTAAAGTTGAAATACGATGACCAAGACTACCCTTGGACTCGGCGTCACAACTTGGCATAAAAACATGTCCTGCAATACCATTTATCAAAAAAAAATTAGACCTACAAATAAGTAATTAGCCTACAGCAAACGAAGTTAAGATTGGGCTGCAAAGTAAAGTTCATATTCGGATTTGGCGTTAAATTCTAGCATAAAAGATGTGTCACATCATCATTTTGGATAAATTTATTTTTGCATATATTTTTTGGCCTATACTTTTTCAAAAATTCTAGACGGCTTCACCGAACAGTTTAAGCTTTGAACTTTGCGGCAATGTGAAGCTAAATACGAAAGGTAAATTTTGGAAAAGAATGAACAACAAAAAATTATTAGAAAGTTCCGAGATACGTGGTTTAGTTGAAAATTAACCTTTGAATTTTGAGATTTTTGGGGAAAATTAATAAATATTAGCCTATAGCTCCTGGGCTATACAATATATTGGAAATAATTTAACATATTCTATGAGAAGACCATATTAGGACCAAAATGAGATGTCGCACCACTAAATCGGAGTGGTACAACCTTAGAAAAAAAATAAACAGTCTGTACACGTTTTATAGGCCTAAAAAGGGTCTTTTTTTGCTTTTACAAGGTCAAGCCATGATCTCCAGCTTTGCCACCCCCCATATTCAGATTCAGCGTGGTCGATATAGTCGGAAACTAGTGTCAAACTGACTGTGTCTTTCTGACCACCTAGTTGTCACATTATAGTAGTCTGACCCCCGGACTAGTAGCATTACGTTTTCACATTGACAATTTTAAATTTATTTTCTTATCCAAATTCAAAAAAAAACGGTACTTTAATGATATACGAGCTACCTAATTTTCTTCTAATATGTTTCTCTTGCACTCAATCCTAATGAAATATATCAAGGTAAGATAAAAATATAATTCTTTAGAAATAAATTTGGGCTATGTATTAGCGCGTTAGGGGAGGGGGGGTAAAGTGTAGCGGGTCTTCATGCCTAATGTGTTAGAGACAATTATTCTGCAAATTATTTAGTAAGAATTGTTTTCTAGCTTCACAGTGTCCAAATACTTTAACCCCCACCCCACCCCCCTAATGTGCAAACACATAGCCTAAAGTATATATTTTTCATCTATTCTGTCACTTGTCTTTGTCTTGATTCACGCTAAGCTGAAAGAAACTAACGAAAAAAACCGGTTCTATAATACATCAATGAATGAACAACTTGAGCGGTAAGGCGTATATCATTAAGTACCAAAAAGCTCACCGAGAAATACTTAGAACGGAATATTCCCTTCTCTATAAGATTTTTAAAAAGTTGACTAAATACTAATATGTAGAGTTACATAACTGAAGGCAGTGAATTCAAGGTGCATTATAGTGATTGAGACCCCTCACTTTACTCCTTTCCTGGCAGTAACTGTACAGTAACTGGCAGTAACTATGGCTAACCTGGCAGTAACTATGACTAACAAAGTCCGGGTAAGTCAAAATCCAGGTAGTCAAAAGTTCTGGATAACAAAGTCAAGGCCAAAGGATAACATAGGTAAACAATAAAAAGGGCATACATTGCAAAGATTTAATCTAAAAAACCGGTATCACAAATCCAGATGGGCTAAATTTGCACTTCAAGGTCTAACTACTCGCAAGCTCTTCAGATATCATCGCAGAGAGGCACCGTTGCCGACTTATGCGCTAGCCGGCGTTGGAGCAACTAACTAAGCTATGGAACTAAGGGTCAAACTTAAAAACAAGCCAAGCAGTAAGGTCTAGGCGCTGTGAGGTCTTAGTACAGTCTAGTGGATTAAATCTCCTTCCATCTTACTCATTTTGAGTAGTTCTAAAAGTAAGTATAGTTGAAAGGATATATCATTCAATTTTATGGAAGGATATAAAAGTCGAGGCCAAGGAAGACTTATACAATGTCAAGTCAAGGATCGTTGAGGAAAAGCAATTCGTGTTCAGACACAAGAGATAGAGGTCAGAAAGGAAAAAAACAAAGGAAGTAGAAGGGAAAATGGGGTATATAATATGATAATTGGAACGATAACAAAGGAATGGGAACATAATGGAGAAATTTATATCGTGACGGATCATATTTTGAAACGAGGGGGTACATTTTTCAAAAAGACAAAAGAGACAGGTTACACGACGCATACTATGGAAAAAATTCAATCACAGAGGGGGATTCAGGCCTCCATCCCCCCAATATTCAGTATGAGCCTAAAATGAGGATCCGAATGTACACACAAAATTAGAAGCTGGCTCTTTGGCTAGGGCCAGGAAGATGACGAGCTGAGGAGAATCCTACTTGTAACCCTAACACATTTATACAAACAAATCTTTCCTCCAGGTAAGGATACCCCATCCTACAACAGGGAATCTGCTCAGCTGATTGAATAAAATTACGCACTAAGGCATTCTTCCAGCATTTAATTCGTTGCCCATTTAAGTTGGCATTGTACCAGAATTTTGACTTAAAAATACTCGAATCTAACTCTTTTCTTATTGGCAATTAATCTCTATTGGTGCGATACAGAAGAAAAGCTCCAAGAATTAGTGAAATTGTGAGATTAATACATTGTTAGAAACGGTGCCAATCCAAGAAGTTTTTTTCCAGACGGCAGAAAATGCTCTGACCAACAAAATTCCCGGATGGAAATAACCAATCTCTCTTAATTCAAGCCAAACATATTTTTTGTAAAAAAAGCATATAAGGGGTTAAACACTATGCATCAGTGGTATATATCAATTTATAAATTTAGGCCCGACTTAGATTAATTCAAATTAAGTTTTAAATCAATCTAATTTAGTTGACTTAAATAGCCCTATAATGATGATTATCATTATCATTACGGGGAAACTCAAGGATAGAATCTCCCTTAGTTGAAGTTTTTTCTTTTCGTTTTTGTAAAGGCCACACAAACTAGGGGTTAAGCACTATAAATCCACGATTTACACGAATTGGTGCCTACAAGTCTAAAAAAGATTTGATTAAGCTTGAAGTACTACTACTACTACCACTACAACTGTAGACAGCTCCGTTGCACCAAGCGGCCTGGAGCCAAAATAGTGGTGCACGCACCATTATCCCATTATGTTCGAAGCTTCACTCTTTACCCCCTCCAATGAAGTTCCTATTTCCCGAAAGTCTGTTTTAGTTGAATAAAATGTCTAAATTAATGATCTTTTCCGGTTACTCAAACAGCATACCGGCACATAGGAGAGAAAATGAGGAAGGGGTAACTTCCCTAGCCTAAGATTAGTCTGGGGGGGCCTCCCCGCGGAAAAGGTTTGGGATATTTTGACCCGAGACTTTATGGGGATTTTAGACACTTGCCTTGGTGCAGTTCTTTTAAAAAGCCCCTTCTCCTTAAAATTGTTGCTGTGTATAGCTCTGTCTACCTAAGTCAAAATAAATTCCCTGAAAAAAAAACGAAGTCAAATAGATGCAGCATTTAAGTTAGGTCAAACCAAACCAGTTATCAATTACGCTTCATCGATTGGCGAATTCTGTACAATCATTGCAATATGTTTGTTTTATAATTAGAGTTAGATAAAACATAGTTATCAGTTACACTTTAGTGATTGGTGAATTCTTTGCAAGCATTTCTGTATGTCTAATTTTTTATTACTTCCATTCGAAACACATTATTGTCTACCCTTTGCTGCAGTTGCTGGAGATGTTTTCAGCGCAGAAAGCGTTTTGATTTTGGACATCTGATCTACATCCAAACAAAAAATATTACTGTCAGTATTTCAGCTTGTATATATTTATTCTAGAGGTGAATGGCCAAACATGTTTTTCATTTCAGAATTTAAAATAAACTTTAAGAACCTCAAATCTAGATGGCAGTTAAGTTACTTCTGGTGTATACGAGACAATAAATTTGAAGACACCTTAGATCAAGCATTTTTTTTTTTGCAAAGGACACATACCGAAGCCCCAAGGAATTTGCAACTGAGCGTAATACATTAAAAAGAAAACACTTATAGTTTTGCAATTCAACGCCTAAACCGCAATTGTTGCAACTTATTTTTTTTATGAAATTTATTCTTTTTTGCTCGAAGATATTTGCTAAGAATAGCAGGACTTTTAAGGATGGCTTTACGCAACATTTGGTTTTCAATTGTCGCAAAACATAAGAACTGAAGCTAAAACACCGAATAAATTAGGCTATTGAAATAAATAGTCACCGACTAAAGGGATTCATTCTGAGGGATGGAGGGTGGTTGACAAGTCAACCTAGCTATGTTCCGCGCTTCAACAGCCTAAACATAGGCTGAATAAAGAAACTTTTCGTTGTTTTCACTGGCTTGAAATTACGCAAAAGGGCGTATAACAACTACTACCCCTGCTAACTTTCTATTGCAGTACCAGTGGCAGATCCAGGGGGGACCCCCCCCCCCTAACATAGACTAAAGTAGTGTAATTTACTTAATTAACGCAAGTTTACCAAACTAAAACCAATCTCTAATTAGAGCGTGATTGCACAATTTACGCAAAGCATAGAAGCAAACAGCGCACTGCAACTCGTGAGTTTAATTTGTCAATGCATTCAGTGATTTCCTAACATAGAATTATAGTTCTACTTGCAGAAAACAACTCTTGATATACCTATACATTTGGTGCTAAAGGTCATACATCCAGCTTACGCAGAATTGATTTTAATTTCATTTGTCCTTAATTGTGATTATCGTCTTATTCTTTTTGGCGTGTGTATGCTTTCTTTCTTTCTTCCTTACATTTTTTGTATTTATTGTCGAATGAATCTAGCAATACTCAAAGTAAGTGGCTCAGATACTAAAGTAGTTTGATCCAGAAAACACAATTTGAGTGAAATGGCAAGATATATAAAAATATTTTTTCTGTGGTGTAAGGGGGCTGGGGCTTACATCTATCACTCTTTTTGGCGATATTTTATCTTGTATTACATTAAAAAAATAGAAACTCGGCCCCCTCTCTATGATGTTTGGTTGAAGCGATATAATCTCACTAATATCCTAAATAATGTGATCTGTCAACTTCAGTCAAATTAAGGTCCATCTGCAATGATGTGTTTCAAGTGTCAAATTTTGGTTGCACTAATTTGAGCCAATCAGATTTCTCATCGGATCTTTGGTTTGGCTGAAAAATTCTACGGAAAATCCTGATTGGCTTAAATTAGCGCTAGCTAAATTAGTAAAATTGTATCGTGAATGGGCATTAAATACAAACATATTATATTCCTTCATAGATTACATGACTGCAGTATGGATACGTAGTCTATTCCAGACTCTAATTTTTTCCCAATCTAACTCGGAAGGTCGCAGAATAGATCCTGAAGGGACAACGTCCCCATCTCTTTTCTCTTTGTATGTCAGAATCTGTACTGAAGCGCACAAATTACAGGAATATAATCCTACCAAGAGTCAGGATGGGCTATCAAATTTCTTTGAGTAATCGATTACCTGGATATCTGATTTACGCAGTGAAACGTCATTCCCGCAGACATTGTCTATCAGATATTCCATAAAAAATATGTCTGCAGGGCAAGCTTCAGTCACCTATAAATCTGAACGTCTGACATTTAGATATTGTGAAATACACTTTGTATCCAAGCGAGACATGAACTAGGGAATGGGAAATTATAAAAAAATAGCCAATTTGAGTTAGAATAAAACTGGTATTTGCCGTAATAATTAAACCAAAGGGTTATACGCTTGTTCACTCATATCCGTCCTCAGGCCGAGGACGGAGATTTTGAAATATTTTGTGTCCAAGCAAGGCATGAACTAGGGAATGGGAAATTATAGTTTTTTTTTAGCCAATTGTGCTTTGAATAAAACTGGTAATTAACGTTATGATTAAACCAAAGGGTTAGAAGCTTGTTCATTCATTTAGACAGAGGATAGAGATTGTGAAATATTTTATGTCTAAGCAAGATTGAGGAGAGCAGCTGCCCCCCAATAATTTGAAGAGAGAAATTATTATATAGCCCATGCCCCTTGACTTTGCGGATGTGATCCCCTTTTGCCCCCCAAATAAAAATGCTGGAGCTACACCCCTGGCAAGACATGAACTAGGACAACAGAAAATTATAAAGAAATTTAGTGAATTTTAGATGCAATAAAACTGGTATTTTTAAATTAATGAGAAAATCAAAGGGTTATACGCTTGTTGATTCACAGAGAATGAAGATAGGGAAACACTTCGTATCGAAGTGAGAAATGAATTAGGAAAATGGAAAATCACTAAAAAAACTGTCTATTTTAGTTGAAATAAAAATGGTATTTGTCGTAACAAGAAAATCAAAGGGTTTTCAAATAGACAGAGGATAGATTGTGAAATACTTTGTGTCATGAACTTTGTGTCAAGGCATGAACTAGGGAAATGGCAAATAAAAAAAAAGGAATTTAGCCAATTTTATTTGGTATAAAACTGGTATTTAACGTAATGATTAAACAAAGGGTTAGATGCTTGCTCATTCATTTAGACAGAGGATGGAGATTGTGAAATATTGGATTGGAGATTGTCCAAGCAAGACGTTAACTAGGACATTGGAAAATTTTAAACAAATTTAGCGAATTTCAGTTGCAATAAAACTGGTATTTACCGTAATGAGAAAATCAAAGGGTTAGACACTTTCTTATTCATTTAGACAAAGAATGAAGATTGCGAAACTCTTTGTATAGAATGTGAGACATGAACTAGGAAAGTGGAAAATCATAAAAAAATTGTCGATTTTAGTTGGGATAATAATGGTATTTACCGTAGCAAGAAAATCAAAGGGTTAGGCGCTAACTCATTCATGTAGGTCACAGTTTATAGAATTAGCAGTATGATCATACCCTATCTCACCCATTATAAAAACCCGGACCAAGGTGCGAGTGCTCCAGAGAACGTTTTTGCAGATAGAAACATAAGCGGCATTAGATCTTTTCATGGGTAGACAAGTCAGATTTCTCTTGGACACGAAACAAGTGGAAACCCGGTATTACGAATAATGCACTTTGTAACCATTTCTCATTGATTGACGGAAACAGATTAACCCGTTAATGCAGAAAGAAGTGGGAGGAGCTTTTTGTTCGTACCGAGAATGAAGACCAGAAATGATCTGCGATAAACTTACTGGATAATTCTATAAACTCTGATGTAGGTAGAGGATGAAGATTGGGAAATACTTTTGGATCCAAACAACACAAGAACTAGCAAGGTCGTACCCAGGATTTTTTTTTCAGAGGGGGTTTTACTATTTTTTTTTTGGGGGGGGGGGCATACAAAATTTGTTTATGTCCATTTTTGTTACGTTTATACGAGTCAGACAAAAATTTCGGCTGGGGGGGGGGTCAAACCCCTAGCTCCCCTGGATATAGCCTTATGAACTAGGAAAGTGGAAAATTATATAAAAAGTTTTTTAGCCAATTTTATTTGGAATAAAAATGGTATTTACCATAAGGATTAAATCAAAGGGTTAGATGCTCGTTCATTCATATAGGTAGAGGATGAAGATTAGGAAATACTTTTGGATCCAAACAACACAAGCACTAGCAAGGCCGTACCCAGGATTTTTTTCGGAGGGGGTTTTACAAAAAAAAAAAAAATTTTTTTTGGGGGGGGGCATACAAAATTTGTTTATGTCCATTTTTGTTACGTTTTTACGAGTCAGACAAACATTTGGCTTACGGGGGGTCAAACCCCTAGCCCCCTGGATATGGCCTTATGAACTAGGAGTGGAAAATTATATAAAAAGTTTTTTAGCCGATTTTATTTGGAATGAAAATGGTATTTACCATAAGGATTAAATCAAAGGGTTAGATGTTCGTTCATTCATTTAGGTAGAGGGTGAAGACTGTGAAAAACTTTGTATTTAAGCCAGACAAGAGCTGGGGAAATGGAAAAGTGTATAAATTTTAACAAATTGTAGTTGGAATAAAAATAGTATTGACTGTGATGTAAATATCAAACAACGCTTGTTCATTCATGTAGGCAGAGCATGAAAATTGGAGAAGACGCCAAATATGGAATACACGGGGCATGCTCAGAGCCGTTCCTAGGGTTGTTGGTGCCCGGGGCAAAATTAGTTATAGCGCCTCCTCCCGATTCAAATATAAGAAAAAAATCAAAGTGATAAAACTGATAAAAGTGGGCACCCCCCATTCGTTGCGCCCCCAACTGCGATCCAATTGCCCCCACCCTCTCCGTTAAACGGCCCTGGACATACTCGTAGGAGCGTGATGTGCGGTGGAAGCAAACAGAAAGAGATATTACTATCTAATACTTCCGTGCTACAAAGCGGATTTCAGTTCTATTGGCTAATATGTGTAATGCATTTCGCAAGCCAATCGCATTATTCCTTATTTTTGGGGAGAAAAATAGCCTCACCTTCTTAAACCGGGTTAAATAATAATACGGATTAACCAATGCTGAGCGATAAATCTAGATAGACAAAGAAATACAATTACTAAAGAGACTAATTGCTCCACTTTTTGAAAACCTGATTGGCTCTTCTGTGAGAAATATTAAGCCAGTATAAAGAACGGATAGTTTTGAGTCATAAATATTGTATAAGTAAACTTAAGACATAAATTTTGTCTGTGATTGAGAATGAGCAAGATGTGAGGATGGAGAAATTGTCATAGGCCTATATGAAATATCTGAGTCATGCTTGTAGGGACAAGATGTAAGTCTGGACCAAGGTGTTACAAACAGGCAAGGTGTCACAAGAATCCTAGACTGAATTTCCAATGAGAATCTCCTCATTTGTTCATTCTATTTACTTCAAATTTCTTTGGTTGGCAAAGATAATATGCCAGCCAAACCGGAGGCTGAACCAAAGGAAGAGATGGGATTGCGGCATTCGGCCAATATTATGCTTGGCTTTTGAGTTTTAAAAGGGGTCCGCCCTTTAATTCAGACCAAAAACAGTTGCGGTACAAGCTGGCGGAAACTAAAAACAAGCCAACGTTCGCAAACAGCGGCGACATACTCATCTACTGAGGGTTGTGATGACATGTAGAGGGTATCACCACTCTAACAAATATAGCAAGCAACATATTTTCAGGTTAGCAAATATTTTTTCAGAAAATCCTTGCAGAAAAATCACGGCAACCATGGGCACCATCTAAGACGGTCTTGGTCTAGACCTGTACGTTCAAATAGAACTCAATAGTAGTTCCAAAATAAAGATAGATGATTGGAACTACAAACTTGTTTATGCAATTCAGGTTGGCACTTTGACGGTTACGCCAGTGCAGTCTAACTTCGATGCCAAACAGAGCTCGGAAAGTGATGCCCTGTCAAAGGAAAAGAGACATCGGTATTTCGTTGGTAATAACATTGATTTGCGACCGGCTAAAATTCATTGACGAGTGATATTGGCCATTTGCTATGCTCGAAGCCTTTCCATTTCTCCCTTCTTTGTAGTGGATCGCAATTTGACCTCGATAGCAATTTGTTGGACAAGTATAAACATCCTTTATCGAAAAAACACATTGCTTTAGTTTTGGCATAAAAGAATCCCGTAAGATAAAAAAACAATCCATCGTTTTAAGCCTTTTTTTAAGCCATCATTATGCCCTAAAACACAGTGGTAGAGAAAGGAAGGGTAAGGAGATACAGTTTTTCCGGGCACATTATCTGTTCGGCTGCCATTTAGATAATTCGCTGGTGCTGAAAAAGATATGAAAGAACCGAATTCGCCTTATACGTCAACATAAAATATGTCAAAATACAAACTCGAAAACTGGAGAACATTGATACGTTGATCGAAGAGGCCGCATCAATAGTAGCCTAATCGTTTTCAGTTACAAAATAAACGAAAACATTGTTGTTTCAATTTTTGACTGGGAGGGGGGGGGGTCAGCTATTCAGAAATCTTCGAGAAAGAAACGTTTTTTTTACGAGAAGGATTTTTCAATCCTGAAATCATCCTGATTAAAAAAAGACATTGTATATCTATGTAGAGAAAAGTGGCCTGAGCGTGGCCATAAGTGGAGTGATTTCAGATACACAAAAGTTACCATTTATTTTTCAGTGCGACAGAGAGAGTGATTATTGACAAAACAAAATAGAAAACACAAAATGAAAGTTTTGTAATATACCTTATGCTTGTGCGGCCATTTCTAAGCATCAAACAAAACACAGACCGTTAAATTCCTCAGAGTGATTTTGAGGCAAGGAAAAAAAAAAAAATCACCACATGACACCCTGTTTCACAAGAAATGGTTCTTAGGGCCAAATTTTTTGCAGTGGCTTGTAATTCGACATCTAAAGAAACATTTCGGGCTGAATATCGACATCAGTTGTTGAAATAAAAATGCTCTTGGACTCGATAAGAAGTTATCCTAAAATGGAAGGACGAGGCAAAAGGGGATGGCTAGGGGACGTCAATTGGAGGGGACACTTACTCCGTAGATTTTTTTGTCCCCGCTCGATAGTTTGAAAAAGGCTTTTTTTGGGAGCTATTTTCACTGAAAAATGCCCCTTTTCTGGTGCTTTCATTGAGAAAGCAAAAAAATCGCCTCCTTAAATTTAAAAAATATATTTTGTTTATATTTTACTTTGGATTTAAATTATGCCGAAGATATAAAAAAAAACACTTTTGCAAAAAAGAGACAGTAGGTACATTAGTGCGCGTTTTCGTTGCTATTAACCTAGCCATTACTTTTTTAGATACTTTCCCATTATGCGGGCCTCTCGGGTTAACCGCAATAAAGTAGGCAATGATAAAACCCGTTTTTGACGTGTTAACCGCTATAGAGTAGGCAATGATAGCGTGGTTTTCATTGCGTATACGATATTAAACTGTGGTTTCTTGGGGTTTAGGGGGGGGGGAAGGTACCTAGGTTAGGTTACGTATTTAATATATGCAGTGCTTTTCCCCCCCCCCCCCAATGCGCAAATTTATAGCCCAAAGTTGTTTATAAACTATTATATATTCATCCTATTTTAATTTTTTTCATTAGCATTAACCAAACCTGACTTTTTAGAGAGGCCAGCATAATTGGAAAGTAGCCTACCCTTTTTTTATAGCAAAAAAAAAAAAATAATAATAAAAACGAAAAACATGCGTACTTTGAGAAAATGGTAAGTTAAATTGAAATAAATTCAGAGTGAAATTCAGAAATCAAAACAGATTAAAGGAAGTTTTGATTTTTTTTTCTAGTTATTAGATAGCGCTACACAGTCGCAGGAACTAGTCGTTTTTAATTCCGAATAAAACCACAACAAAACCCTCGCGTTTCCTGAGCTCTAGCATTTGGAAATGTATGAGAAGCAGGTGAATCTGCTGATATCTCAAATCTACATGTATAATTGGTATGTATTCGCGACTCACAGCCAATCACTGACTATCAGCTTTGAAAACGATCGGCATGGGACGTTCTACAACGGGTACTCGAAGCCAGAACACTACTTCTCGTTGTATATACAGTTACAGTCCACTTTATACTGTAGCTTTTTTTTCCAAATATGATACACATTTCATAACACACGAATAGGGTCTGAACAAATACGTCACAAACTTAGTTCAGTTGCAGCCTGGCAAAAATAGGTTTTTCCATAGACATACCGTGATGTGTACATTAGAATCACGCATGCGCGAAGGCGGTGTATGAATCTTGTGTGGTTTTAAATGTGTTTAAATTTTTTTACGGAGAGTATAGCCTTTTCCGATACTGCATATTCTCTCTGCTGTGATACAGTCAGTAGGTCTAATTAAAATGGTTACGAATCTTTTACGTAGATACGGTAACTTCCGGCTACTCGAGTTGAGATTTTTTGGGAAATAATACTTTGTTTTTGGATGTTTTTAGTTTTGCTGGACAACGCTGCACTGTCAATGACATTAGTAGTTTCCAATTCCCTTCAAACCGATGTTGAAGCACCAACACTTCTATTCCACACATGCACAGAGGGTGCGCGGGGCGATCCACAAGACACATCCTCTTAAGAAAAATCCCTTAATCCCCCTTAAGGCTCGGAAATTATTTTTGTATACAGCTAGAAGTATTCTCATATATGAAAGAATATTCGAAGAAGAGAAATTATTGTAAATTTTAATAAGAAAATAGACGTCATGCATCAAGGAAAATATATAA